>NW_009593219.1:0-13697 GCF_000690535.1 Cariama cristata
CCTGCATTAAATATATATATATATTTTTTTAATATATGTGTGTATATATATAATGCAATTCCCTTAAGACTCAGAACTCCACTTTACATACGCAGAAGCTGGATCACTGCAGCTGGAATGCGCACTCCCTCAGTTTCAGTTATCCCAGCCCCAGAGATGGCAGCTAGCAGGGAGTCGCAGAGAGCAGTGGTGTGGTGGCTGGGCAGCAGTAACGGCAGAGGCAGCCGGGACACACGAAAAAAAAGGCACACACGGCTAACAGCCTGCCGGCACGGCACCAACACCTCAAGTACTGGGGCTTTGGAGAGACAACACGGGCCTCACCCCCAACATGCGTCCTGACTAATAACTAGCACTGAAATGTGCGTAATACCAAGTGCTAAAGTAAAATATTAGACATAAAACATCTTTTGCAAATTACAAAGTTTCCACCATAGTATTTCCTTGCACCTGTGAAAAAGAGCAGTCAACTCAATTTACTTCTTCATGTGGATACACATTAATCCAACACTGAAAGAGTTGCTAGAATCGGCAACATCATTTGCACTGAGCCAGAAAACCGGACACTGCCAAAAGCTTTCCATAGATGCTTGTATAATTGCAATATGAGGAGTGGGAGAGTGAAATCCGCTCCTAACAGTGCAGAGACAGAAGTCAGTTAACCTTACAGCAAACTGAACTTGTCACCAAGTCCCCTGAAGTTTAACTAAGAGACAGGATGAAACACATTTCATTCTCATTTCTGCAGCTTCACATCTAATACTGGAAATGACGTATTTTGTTGCAGACATGGCAGAGCCAATTCAGCAGCTGACTAGAAATAACAGTCCCCAGGAGAGACAGACCATCCCATTTACTCTGATCCAGCGCAAAGAAAAGGTACCGTTTCCCTTCCCAGTTGAGGTTTTAACAGTGTTTTCAGTAGTCATACCTGGCTTCCAAACATACATTTCTTTATAAAATTATTTCAACCATTTAGGATTTTTAACATCCTAAGTGCAAAGCTCGATAACTGGATAACGACATTTCATTTTCAACATCTCACCATTTTTACATGTGTGAATTTTTCTTTTTTGTGAGGTAGAAACTACCAGGAAAGTCAGAGGGTGGCGAGGAATTACAGCCTTTGTAACATTTTATAATTAACAAAAACCCCTCATATTTTGACTTTTGAAATACAATGCCTATTTTCTACCTTTAAATCAATACATTTGATTCTTTACACAATCATGTTAATAAAACCTTAGCAAGGAGTACTTGAAAGAGATTAATATCTGAATTTAAAACCAAACATATACTTTTGTATTATGGATCATCATCAAACAAAGCAGCAATTTACAAACCCGTCTTACCAAAACCATCTTATCCTCTAATGAAAAATTGAAACTGATGTCCAGCAGATTGTTTACAGCTCAGGAAATGTGCAAACAAGTGTCTAACCTTAAATACATGACAAATCAAAAAAACCTTTACTAACCATGTATGAAGATTTCTTACCACATTTCTTTTAAGTAGATCTATATAATTCAAATTTATAAATATCACAATTTGATTAAGTGTATTTCATCTAAACAGTTCAGGACTCCTGACAATTTATGTTGTAATGAAACACTTGAAAGTAATTTCTCAGTGCTACTGTAATAACCGCAGATAACAAATAAAGTTATTCAGTGTTAATTGCAACTAAAAGTTTAGTACCACTAGCCCAAAGGCTGACAGTTCCTTATTTTAAAGGACAACTACCTAGAAGTCTGTTGAAGTAAGTTCTGGTCCAAGATCATCAGCAGTGTATCCCTTCTTGATTTATATGAGGAAGGATTGAAATTCACATGTCCCTTTCAAGATCGTTTCAGGGACAGTTGAAAAAAAGATGCAGTTATTCTTGCACTCAAGTAAGATGCCATACACTGCACTGCTTTTGGATATTTACTTATTATTTCCCAGCCTGGCCCTTGAAATGAAGTGCATGTGAATGAAGTATTAAACAGTATGCGCTTAAGGTATAGCTGGCAGAGACTTAAAAGCATTCCTCATGCTTGCCATTCTCCTGGTCATACACCTAGAGAAGTTGATTTCTTGATGCTCTAAGTAAAGCACTGAAATATTGCTTGACTTTTATTTGGTTGCTAGGGTTTTTTAGATGATTAACTTAAAATACAAAAATTATTATCTTACTATGTTTTCAGCTTGGAGATCTGCTTTATGAAAAACGTCAGTATGGAAAAGCCAAATGGGCTTGTATAAAAATGAAAGAAAAACAGTATGAACAGAGCATATGCCTTGGATTCATGAAGCTTATGAGGTACATTTGTGAGCAGAATTCCTCAGGTAATTGGTACGACCATTCTACATGAAAGTTAAACCACTGTTTTCATGCACTAGCTCCTTCTAACTGGGGAGATACTTCTATTAGCTTTTTCCAAATACACCACCCTGTCTATGGGGACATTTCCCAGTAATACAGCCTTCCCAGCAGAGTCAAAAGCAAAGTGCTGCTTCCTCTGCACAGGTGCTAGAAGGGACCTTCGGTGGGAAGCCATCACTGGTTCCAGGGGTACTGAGACCATTACAACTGCCTGGGAAGTGACACTGGCTATTTTTTGTAGGCTGTCAGCTAGAAATTAGGCTTTTGCCACAGAACTTCAGTGGTTTAGTTTTCCCAGCAGTACTGAAATTGCCTATTCTAAGAACCCATTCAGAGTGTAATGCCCAAAGAGGCCATAATGTTTTCCCTCCTAAGTTTTAGTTTATGGTACTTAAATTGTGCATGTCTGAATGGACACCAAAAATTTGTTTGGTTAAAGCATATTTTCCAGAAAGACAATCCAGTTTTAACTCAAGTACTTTAAAATAACAGCAACTCTACCATGTCCTTGGTAGCTTCTGCCTGCATGAAAAATGGGCACCTAGTTTCCAATTCAATTTAATCTGGTTTCAACTTCCAGGCATCAGTTCTCTTTTTTTTTTTCATTCTCCAGTTGATTAAAAAGCTTTGCAATACCCAGTGTTTTGTTCTGTAATAGTACATGTGTTGTAATCAAGTCAATCAATCAACCCTTAATTTTCTTTCCAAGAAACTAAAAACGTTGATCATGAAAGCTTTTCCTTAATCAGGTATTTTCCCCACTCTCCCCATTCTTTTAACAGTTTAACATGGTTTAAAAGTAACTTTGGCTCCAGAACAGTGCAATTTTGTTTTCCAACTGTGTATGGAAGCAAAATTCCCACTCTTAGTCATCACTACTACCTGCACAGTCAAAACAGTCAACCTTTTCCTACAGCATTGTAAAAATAAAGCAACATTTTTGATAACAGCAAATCCTAAATGAATTCACAATGCAGCCCCCTGTTCTTGCCTACATTCTTTGTTCCCAAATATTTAAAACATGACAGAAGGTCAGTTTATCTCATAAACACAACCCTCTTAAGTGGGGGAAAGAAGTTAAGTCAAATTCCTTGCCTTCCATGAAGATAGGAGGGCTCACCAAATACCACATTTTAGACACACATGCACAAATATTTGCACACGTTGGTGTTTTTTATATATATATACACACACACACAAACTACAAAGCATAATAAAATGCTACTTTCAACTTGGAATATGCAACTCCGTTTTCTAAAACATCCTACTGATTTCCTTTCAGTAACTAAAATTCTGCTCTGTTTTACTCACTTTACATTATTCAGTATGAGTTCAGAAGTCAAGCACCATGTGTAGACCTTCTTTTGTGTTTTCTAAAAAGTCATGTATGTCTCCTCAGGACTGTACTTGGGGATAACGATACCCATTGTGACCATAGTCCATACAAATGAATCGCAATCAGAGATGACGCAGTCAGTGACGGTAGCATACTACCTGCCTGAAGTGCTGCAGGATGAGCCACCTCATCCTTTTGACTCCGACATAATCATTGAAGAATGGCCTTCTACTATTGTTTACAGTAGGTAAGAAACATTTTAATTTTGTTCTAGTAAAATTGGTAAAAAGAGGCAGTTCTCAATTTGGGCATGTTACTTCTTTTAAATCAATGTTTAAAAGCTAGCAATCAGTAAAACTTGATTTTCAGTAACTGTTAAAGCTGCCTGCTTTATGAAACTGGGATATTCAGGAAATAACAGTTACCAACTTACTTGGTAAAATGATGCATCTGTAAACGAGATGTAACAGCATCTCAAAACGCAGACTATTCTGTGTAGCTGGGAACAAAGCGTCTGGCATATCACTAAAAATTTTAAGACGAAACTGTTTGAGATCTCTGTTTGAAATCAATCACATTCAGGTAGCATCATTTGTGAAACATGACTAAATAATTTAGAAGGAAGCATTTCTAGGCTCTGGAAAAACTGTGGATTTTAAAAAGAACTTGATATGAAGTTGATTGTTACAGGAGCTTCAGAGGAATCATCAACGAAGACTCTATAATGAGAGAAATAAACCTGTTGGCGGAAATTCTGGAGAGTCCTGAGTTATGTTTGCAGGATACCTTCATCATTGCAGGATATACAAATCCAGCTGCTGCCAATCGACACAACGAGATATGGTTCCTTCAAAGACCATAGCCTCCCATTTCTGATGCTTGTCGGTCACAAAAATCAGTTCTGATTTACTGGCAGAATCTTACAGGTGAATCATGTGAGACTAGATGTCAAACCCTCAAAGATTTTAGAAATGCGGCTTTTAGCCAGTTTAGCAAAGCAATCGCTCCAACTTAATAATCAAACAGAGGTAACACCTGAAACATACACAGTTTCCTATGTCAACTTTTACAGTTTTTACACAATTTTAGTGGAGATTTTTAGCACTTTAAAAGTTAGTTAACCTATTGGTTTTTTACCAGGTAGGGGAGACTGAGACCTCTCTCCTCATCCACTTATTAGCACCTCTAGGTTGCCTGTGGCTTGGGACGGTGCTGGGGGAGATCCTGGAGCCCTTGCCCAGGGCACTCAGTGCTGCACCAGCTACACAAAGACCCTGTTGGGCCTTTCAGTGGGACACAGATTAAAAACACCTCACACAAGCAAGCTATGCTTCAGAAGAAGAATGTTCAGATCCTGATTTCTGAGAACTACCAGATTTAGACCACTGGGACTGAACCAAGGAGTAAGAATAGGCCAAAGCTGACTACTTTTACTGCCATCATCTGTGGAGCAGAGATTCTTAATGCTTGCCTCAAAAAGTATTCAACCAAAGTACTTTTAACCTTGACAAGAAACCAAGAAGGCAGAACAGTCCTCATGCTCATGAAAGTTTTGATAGCAAAGGTTACAAGTTACCTTAATCACACACATAGTAATCCCACGACTATATCTGGCATTCCTAAATAGAAAGCGGGTATTCATAACTCTTCTGTTTTCTGAACACTTTCTTCTTACAATTTTGCTGAATTTTAAAACACTTCAGCTGAAGTAGTTTCTTCAGTACTTTTTACGCTTTTCTGGCAGTACCACACTATTAATATTATAAATGATACAAATGTTTCACAGAATCACAGAAAAAATTTCAGCTGGAAGTGACTCCTGGCAGTCACCCAGTCCAGCCCTCTGCTAAAAGAGGGATTAGCGTAGCCGGCAGAGCAGGCTGCTCAGGGTCTTCCACAGTTGGATCTTGAGCACCTCCAGGGATGAGGAGCCTGTAACCCCTCGAGGCCCTGTTCCAGTATTTGACCACCCTCACTGTGAGAATTTTTCTTCCTAATATCCAATTTTCCATCTTGCAGCTTGTTTCTTTTACCCTTCATCCATATGGTAATTCTTCAATTAGACAACTGCTAGTCTAGCACGCGGTTGAAAGAGAAGCGCACGTAGTTTTACACGCATTACGAGGTCTGACAGCAGCATTCATGCTTTGCTGTTTACTACAGTGAAAGAGCACCTACTGCACTTTAGAATCGGGGTAACAAACACTTTTGTTCTCAAAAATCCCTTCTTAATGTCTCCCCTTATAGATACAATGGTAGAGTTTAAGATTAATACAAGTAAACATCTTTTTATATAAAATTTCATTAAGTACATCACCAGCATTATTTATCAATTATAGGATTTAGGCTTTAAATAGAGCTTTTGTGTTCTTCAGCTACAACATATAAAACGGCAATCAGAGCCAGTGTCTGCTAGCTTGCAGTAGAGTTAATTGGCAAACAAAATGGATTTATGTAGTACTTCTGAATAAACGTACAGGTCTGAAGAACTTTAAGGCTCCTGGTTCCACAGGGCCCTGTGCTGCACAAAACTGACTTTATGCTTAACCTAAAACCCCTTGCTGAGCAGCAGGACCAGAGGGTGGCGGCTAGCCCTTCCTGACCGTGCTTAAGCGTGACCAAAGTGCCCTCTGGAGGTTGCTGCCCACAGGGATTTTTCGGGGAGACAGCAAGGGGAAGGTGAAAAAAAAGGAAGAGAAGGAAAAAAAAAATTTTTTAAAAAAAAGAGAGAGAGAGAAAAGCCTTAGTTTTAACACAAACAAACTGATAGTCTTTGTGGGGAAAAAAAAAAAAACACCACAAAACACAAACAACAAAAAAAGCAGTCTTCACTTTCTTCTTCTGAATGTCTGATATCCCTAGCTGTTCTGATACCCTGCACTGGTCCAGCACAGACATTTGTACTGCCACAAATTAATTGGATGTTAAACTGATGGGGAGCAATCTCAGAAAAGACTGTGGGTTTGGGATCTTTCTTATTCCAACCAGAAAGCTATCAAATCTGGTTTGCCAGGTGACAGCACAAATGCTTGTGCCAGTTGTGGCCACAACTAGGAACCACTTTGTCTGATGTGCCAATTTCAATGCACATCGAAGTATTTCTGACTTAATAGAATGAGACGATGAAGGTACCTGTCATGTCTTTTATTCCTCTCAGTTTCTTCAAGATACAGAATCATAGCTGGGGGTGGGCGGCAGGGAGGAGGGAATCAGACTTCCTTTTCAATACGTTGAATTGTTTCCTGTTTGACTTTTATTTATTTTGCTTTTTATTTATTTTTAACGTTTCCTCAGATTGTTGGAAATGCCAGCCAGTATTAAAGTGAAAGCTAACAAATTAATGGAAAACAATAAGAAGTTTTAAAAACTGAGTTGAGTAGAGGACCCAGGTTTTGCTTGGCCCTTAACCGCTCCCCAAGATTTTTATAAGAGCAAATAAAAACAATTTTCACCTTTGACAATATTTTATGGCAAATTAAAGAAGTTTCTGCAATTTGATTGATTTTGCCAGTTACAGAAGTTATTTTAATGCTTTGGCACAACAAATGTCAAATAGTTACTCGAAGTAGTTAAATCCTCTCACCATAAAGTACCAGTTTGTACATACTTTACATTTTAAATGTCTATTGCAAAAAGCATTTGCTATATCTTATGTCTCTTTCCATAGGCAATCTTCACCTAAATACTTCTGTGACTCAGCTACTTGTGGGTATGTTATAGAAACAGTCTTGTTACTGAAATATAACAATAAGGTATTTATCTGAATGTGCTGATATCCTAACCACAGCAAAGTGTTCAGTGTTGTTTTATGTAAAATTGTGAATTCCAAGATAGTATTTATTTTGACTTACGTTAGACGGCTTCTGCTGCTGAGAAAGAAGCAATTAATCTCAAGTTTGAAGATACACTTTATGGCTATGGAACACTGTACCAGCTTCCATAACTGGCCCTCACAAGCACGAGCACAAAGAATTGCAGTTCTTAACCGATGACAATAAAATTTACTTAATAGTTACACCAGTGAATGCCAAGGAAACGTTACTATTACTCAAATACATCATTTCAGAAAGTCTGAAAACATCATGTCAAGCACAATTACCTAACTCCTGTTATCGGACTAGGCATTTTATTATCTATCTGTGGCTCTACTTTGTAAGCCGTTAATTAATGGATTTTCATTTTTAACATGAAGCTATTAGATTTCCACTATTCAAAAGAGATAATAAAACAGAATTCACCCATATTTACAGAAGATTAAATGATGTAGCCTTATCAGACAAATGTTGTCCTGCATACTGTGTATTTTTCAAACAAGCATTAGTGCCTAAAAAGTTTATTCTAGCTATTGTGATACTCAGGGCCTTGCTTATTGTATGTATACAAATATAAACATCATTTGTCTGGCATTGTTGCATTGTGCTGTTTAACACTGTCCTTCATTTTCACTGAAATGTTGTCTTGTTTACTGTTACTGTTTGTCAAAATTAAAGGTAATGATTTTATTGTGCAGAGTACACCTGGCTTTCATTTTTGTAAGAGACGTACAAGTCCTTTTGCTATCTTTCCTTTGAATGGGAACAGCAGAAGTCACAAGTTGCTATTCTGATTTTACAAAATCCATTTAGCCCCAAATTTGAAGTGATTGCTCTAAGACCCAAAAAATTTAAATAACTTTTGAAAAACATACATTCTTTGAAATAAACATGTACATCTGGAGCTACGCATCTACGTGCTGCAGCCAGCAGGTCTGACAACAACTCACTCCTCCTCACTGCAGGAGACATCTGCAACCCCATTTTTGTCAAGCGTCCAGCACAGTCTCCCACAATTCTTACTGCAGCACAGACCAGGGTAGGACTGGTTTCAGAATCAAACTGTGGAGAAGCAGTACTTAACAAAGAGTGACGTACGTATTTGAGTTTTCTCCTAAATCCTGCTGCCATTCAGAACATACTTCATGACTGATTCTTTTGGCAACGGACAAGGATAGTTCAACATGTACTTGTTGCTTCTGTGGCTGCGCTCACATATTCTGACTCCAAACCACTCAGAAGCCAGAACACAGGAGCATGCTAAACGGGGTGATTTAACTTCAGGGCACAGCTGAGGGGCATCGCTGTGCTGCAGGAAACTGCACAACTACAGAAACACCTCTGCAGAATCTGAGGTACAGGAGCCGCTTTTGAAAGTGCTGAGGTCTCTAAGACTAAGGCTTGGCTTGCCCACAAACACTGGAGAAGGCTGGGGCACCATCCTTTCCCTCTCTCCGGGTTGTTACAAGTTGTATTTTCTAAGTAAAGCAGTAGCAATACAAATGCAAATGAAAGATCAAAGAAAGGAAATAGAAACCACTGAAGCCATGGTGACAGTCTAGTCAAGGTTTGTCTGTACTCCTCAATTACACCAGATTAGCCAAACCTACGTGCTTATTTCAGCTTAAATCACAAGTGAAACACCTCAAACGAAATCCCTGCATTCGATACGAACATCCAGAGGCACCTGCAGTGACGCAAAACTATCTTCAAAGTTCTCGCTAGCTTATCAGTGGAACTTCCTCATTGAAATACACTCTCGAGTTACTGGTTTGAAAACAGCTGATCTAATTCAATTTAGAAAATGAACGAACAAGTTTGCTTTCCAATGGTCTTCACATAAACTACACTAAAATCATTAAACTTTAACCAAAAACATATTCTAAGGCCAAGAGTCTGATACTAACTTAATCCTAATTTTTTTTATGTCTTTTACCAAAAAAAGAACATACATTTTGAACTTTTCAGAGTGGTATCTTATGTAATACCATTTGTCTACTAGTACCTTACTGAGAGGCACAGACCATCAAGTCACCATTGACTGGCTAACAGTTCTGGCCCCTGCTAATCTGTCCTATATTTGGACATCACCTGCTGGTAAAAAAAGAAAAGAAAAAAGCTCTCAAGAGAAAACAAAACAAACAAAAAAAAAACACCCCAAAACAACAAAAAAACACACATGCAAAAACCAACCAACCAAAGTTAAGGAGAACTACGTACATTTACCTATGACATAAAGCTCTAAAGAATATTCTTAATCAGAGAAAACATTTCAGTCAGTATACAGTTTTCATAAGGCTGGCAATAACCTGGACAACACAAGCATGGCCATTCTCAATATCTTAATACTGCTAAATTCAACCAAACTAAGAAGCCCTCAGTTTAGGTCTCATGTCAAGTTTGCAAGGATATCTGAAAGAGGATAAGAAAACTAATTAACTGTAAAAGTTACTGCAAAGTAACAGGTAACGTTAGTGCAAAGTGAAACAGCAGCTGCTGTAGTTGAAATCATGTTTTTTTTCTTTGCCTTATACTCAAAAGCAAAGTTAATCACATAGGAAACTGTTACCTTTGTAAGTTATTGCTGGTCTAGATAGATATGTTAAAACAGGAAGGGAGAGTATATATTTAATGACACTGTCCATTTAACAGTAAAGAAATGCAATAACTCACCCGGATGTAAGCGTTCTGAATTTCTACCAATTCTTTGCCAAGTGGAACAACAATTTTTTCCACTTGTCGCTCATGAGAATAAGGCTGAATTTCTGGAGAATCTTCAGCACACAGTTCTATCTGAGCAATGAGTAAGTTGGAAATAACTTGCTGCACAGCCTGTGTGAGAAGGCACAAAAAAGACCATATTTGCTTAACACTCCAACAACGCAAGTCAGTATCACATGAAAGTAACTATTTCCGTATCTTAGCAGGCCTTGAATATAATTGCAAGGAAAAGGTACCTACTACCTATAGATGAAAAATGAAAGACTCTCTACTTAAAGATCTCACGTAGTATACAAAGAGCCAATATGGTAAGTTCACAAATGCAAAAAGCGTGCACGAGGGCTGGAATGACCGAACTCTCCCTTTGGCTTTAGGTGCACCATGAAATACCTGATGAGAAGTAATCTAGAGCTAGGAGCTTAAACTGAATTTGGATGTCCAACTGCCTTAGACTGAAAACCTAAGCCTTTCTTGTATTTATCCAATGTACCACACTGAACAGAATATGAAAGCCATTGTGCATTGAGAGTATATTCTTTTTGGTGCAAGTAGGTTTATATCCTCAAAAGCCAAAAGGTATTATTTCCTTTTAGTAAGGTCAGGAAAAAAATAACACGGACTACAGCATGAAAAAGACAAATCCTTAACAACTAACGGATTGTAAAAAGGCTCAGTTTTTATGTGGAATTCTAATAGACTTCAGTATCCTGCACAGCGTTCAGACTGGGATTAAACATAGCTTCTACTGAAACTTTATTATTTCAACCATGCAAGCAGATTTGACTCACCTTTGTATCACTGCCTGGTGTGGCACTTAGTGCCAAGATCCGAAATTGATTTGTATATTTGCTTAGTTCCCTTACAACCTAAGGACAGGAAAGTTTCCGTTAATATCCTTAAAGGAGATTATTTGCTTATACAAACTATACCAATGAAAATACCCACTAAGTAGACAAAGCTTAACAAAATATTCTAAGGAATATATCTAAATTCAAATGGGAACCAGGAAGTGTTCAATTTATAACCATTTTATCCAAGAACACCTAACCTTTTTAAAGTATATTACCTCAGCCCCATTCAGCAGAACAACCTTGGTAAATTATGAAAACATTTTTCACTTGATTTAACAAAATGGTTAACAGCACACTAACTCAAGCGAGCTGCCAGAAAGTAAGTTTGAAGAACCACTCTAAAAAAGTAAATCATGGATGATTAGTCCCATGAAATCTGAACAGAGGTTAGATGACAACCACCATGCCAACCGGCATTCAGTTGAGGCTGACTTGAAAATTGGGAAAACAGCTGACTATTCCTTAGGCTTACCATGTCCTCATTCTACAGCCCTCTCCAAGAACAAAACTGGGACAGTAGCTTCTGAACATCCAATCAACAACCAAATTGCCTCCCTGCTTCATTTTCCCACAGAGCTGAATTCTGCCACTGCTATCAGTGAACACTATACCTCCCAACCAACCACCTTGTGCTGTAAAGGGGGGGGGGCGCAAAAAAGTTACAAATAATGTAATATAACATAAAAGCTACAGAGAATAAGTGAACAGAGACTAAAGAGGAATTCAATTTGTGCTGATAGTTCTCCTGAAAACTATGCAAACGCATAGCTAAAACAGAGAAAAAAGCCTACCGATTTCACAGCCTGGGAACCGACAACGGGTCATGGAAGAGACTTTTCTCAGCTATAGATGAGAAAACTCAAAAGCTAAAGAATGTAAGTCTCAGCTCAGTGTTACAGGGTGATTCGCATAATAGTAAAATATTTTAAGAAATATTTTATACAGTATTTTGAAATAAAATAATCTATAAACTTAAATGTCTTGAAAAAGAAGTTGCTATAGTTCTGAAAAACTACAGGAGAAAATTGCAACACTGGCAAACCAACACGCACTGTTTTAACTTGGCAAGCTATCGTCTCTTTTCCAGCATCCCAAGTGAGACAAGCACTAAAACACACCTACCTTCCCCTGAAGAGGCCTAGTAAGCAACCAGACACAACCCCATATACGTTCAGTCAATTTCTCCACTATGTAAAACTGTAACTTTCTTTTAGGTCACATATTGCTATGAGGAGATTAAGCCAAGATAACACAACAAACTCTTTGCTAACCAAGACAAAACCCAATTTTAAAAAGAAATCTTAAACTCTTTTTACTAAGATAAAAACCTTTACAAAAGAAGTCTGCACTTTTTCCTGAAAAAAAATAACTTCCCTCATTTAAGAGCTATTCCAACATAGCACAAACACACCAGAGTACACCTGCAAATATAAACATGTCTGGAAAAAACAGCATAGTGACTTTTTTTTTAATGGCTCCAGTAATAAAAATATTTTGAAACAAAAATTACAACTTTATTCAGACATTAAAAAAATTCCCACCTCACCTTACCAAGTTTTAATACAGGTTTTACTTAAAAACAAGGCACTGATGATGTAGAAGACTGTTTGACCTCTTTCAAACAAAGCTAAGGGCCTAAAGGACAATCTTCCTACAGCAATGATGACACTGACACTTTATGGAGATCCTGCAAGGGTTTGGGGGGGTGGGGGGGTGGGGTAAGTTTTTGTAATCGTTGAGACAAGAGTGGTGTGACTCCAGCATTACCTGACAGTAGGCATGATTTCCAAGGGCTTTGTGGGCTTCATCGATAACCAAGCATTTAATCTCTACAGCAGGACATGTCCCACGAGAAAGATCGTTCACCATTATTTGAGGCGTAAGGAAAAATACTCTCTTGGTAGTCCACAGTTCCCTCCGACTGAAAGCTTGGGTTCCCCCTGAAAGTTAAAGAAATAACATTAGTGAACTGCTCTGCTGAAAACAAGCCATGACTTTTTAAAACAGCACGCACCTTGATGCTAATCCCTTTTTCAGGGAAAAAAAAGGTGAATGCAATGACTAGGAAGATTTTTTTGTATTAAAACACTAAACCCAGAACCATGGAAAACAAGGCTAGAAAGCTCAAGAGGCCTCCTAGCTGCCCGCAGCCCTATACGTAATCTATACCACCTCTGACAAAGGTTTGCACTTAAAAACAGGTTATGGATTCAGTCATTAGGGCTATTACTTCAGTAAACAATAAACTGCAGTTCATGGGCTTTGCAAAAACTTAAAAAAAAAAAAAAGCCATTATTCTTTGCCTTAAGTTTCATACAGAGGACAATTTCTGTGCAGACATTTACACCTCTGCGCAGAGATCCAACGCTCTATGAACCACAGGCCTGCACACACCAGAGCTCCAGAAAACATGTTCCAGCACTTCGTTGCCTTTATATCGGTGACCTGGAGTTTTAACTACTGCAAAACATAAAACGAACCGCTTAAAAACCTTCTCGTCCTAAAAAAAAATACTTATTTTTTTTCTCTACTGTGGCTTTTTCACGTTGATTGCCTTTAAGCTAAGCAGCCTCGACGTCGGCGGCTCCTGCGAGGCGGCCCCCGAGCAGACG
>NW_009593220.1:0-1377 GCF_000690535.1 Cariama cristata
GAGCGATGCATCCCAACCAAGAAGAAGTTGGTCAAAAATGGCAGCAGGCCTGCGTGGATGAACAAGGAGCTCCTGGACAAACTCAGCCCCAAAAAGGAAGCCTACAGAGGGTGGAAGCAAGCACAGGTAGCCTGGGAAGAATACAGAGAAATTGTCCAAGCACTCAGGGTCCAGGTTAGGAAAGCTAAAGCTGTGATGGAATTAAATATGGTCAGGGACGTCAAGGGAAACAAGAAAAGCTTCTATATGTATGTTGGTGATAAAAGGAAGACCAGGGATAAAGTAGACCCTCTCCGGAAGGAAACAGGAGACCTGGTTACCTAAGACATGGAGAATGCTGAGGTACTCAACAACTTTTTTGCCTCTGTCTTCACCGGCCACACCGCCCAGGTCACAGAGGGCAAAGGCAGGGACAGGGAGAATGAAGAACCACACACTGTAGGAGAAGATCAGGTTCCAGACCATCTAAGGAACCTGAAGGTGCACAAGTCCATGGGACCTGACAAGATGCATCTGTGAGTCCTGAGGGAACTGGGGGATGAAGTGGCTAAGCCCCCATCACACTTGAGAAGTCATGGCAGTCCAATGAAGTTCCCACTGACTGGAAAAAGGAAAATATAACCCCCATTTTTAAAAAGCAGAAAAAAGCAAGACCTGGGGAACTACAGGCCGGTCAAACTCACCTCTGTGCCTGGCAAGATCATGGAGCACATCCTCCTGGAAACTACGCTAAGGCACATGGAAAATAAGGAGGCGATTGATGACAGCCAACATCGCTTCACTAAAGGCAAAGTGTGCCTGACAAATTTGGTGGTCACCTATGATGGGGTTACAGTGTTGGTGGATAAGGGAAGAGCAACTGACATCATCTACCTGGACTCGTGAAAAGCATTTGACACTGTCCTGCATGACATTTTGGTCTCTAAATTGGAGAGACACGGATTTGACCGATGGACCACTCAGTGGATAAGGAATTGGCTGGATGGTTGCACTCAAAGAGTTGCCATCAATAGCTCAATGTCCGAGTGGAGACTGGTGACAAGCGGTGTTCCCCAGGGGTCAGTATTTAATATCATTGTCGGCAATATGGACAGTGGGATGGACAGCACCCTCAGCAACTTTGTCGATGACACCAAACTATGTGGTGTGCTCAACATATTGGAGGGAAGTGATGCCATCCAGAGGGACCTGGACAGGCTGGAGAGGTGGGCCCATGCGAACCTCATGAAGTTCAGCAAGGTCAGGTGCAAGGTCCTACACATGAACCAAGGTAATCCCAGGCACAGATACAGGCTGGGCAGAGAATGGATTGAGAGCAGCCCTGAGGAGAAGGACTTGGGGGTGCTGGTTGACAAGAAGCTCACCACGCCCTGGCCG
>NW_009593220.1:1850-8094 GCF_000690535.1 Cariama cristata
GCAGTGTTCAAGGTCAGGCTGGATGGGGCTTTGAGCAACCTGGTCTAGTGCAAGGTGTCTCTGTCCCTGGCAGGGGGGTTGGAACTAGATAATCTTTAAGGTCCCTTCCAACCCAACCCATTCTATGATTCTATACAATACTTTCCTCCTTTATACCTGCTTGACATAGCTGACATTTAGCCTGTAATCTGCTATAACCTCAAAATGCCCTTCTGCAGGTCTACTAGCCACACAGTTGTTTCTACTATATACCCATGCTTTTCTTCCCTTTTTCTTTTTCTTCATGCAGTACCTTACACACGTTCTTTTTCAATAGCATCCTATTTTTTCAAATCAATTTCTCAAGATCATTCTGAATTCTAATTCTGTCCTTAAAAGACCTCTTAATCCTTCTTAGACAGGTGGAGTCTGTATATTTAATAAGTATATTCTGTATTCCATTGTCCAGATCATTAATGCAAGCACTGAACAGTGTTAGCCCTGGGGCAAATCCCTGCAGAAACTCACCTGATACATTTCTCAATTTTAGACCCGAATCAACACTGTATATGGCTTTCCAAACTGTTCTGCATTGATCTTGTAGCAGTTTCATCTAGATTATCCTTCCTCAGTTTGAATTTGAAAATGCCACAGGTAAAAGTATTACAAAAAAAATATCAGACCCCACCTTTTACACCTCCGTCCATTAAAACTGATCACCCTTCAACAAAAGGAAACTTCAGCTGGTTTGACAGGACTCACTCTTGAGAAATCTGTGTTGATCATGAAGTAGACTCAGCACATGCATGATTATCAGGCATGTTTGGGACACCAAGAAAGTGTGTGAATGTGTGTGTGTTTTCATGCATGCAATATAATTAAAAAGCCTATGCATAGTAATGTACTGGGGAAGCACTAGAGACCATCATGAAAGGCACAAGCCATAGGAAGCAGTTAGCATCACCACACGGTCTGGCATGCAGTGAATTCTCAGAAGCAGATATCAGATCTGGTCAATTGTCCTGAGGGGCCACATGTGGCTCACAGACTAAAGGTTGATTGCCACTACAGTACATGTGTACTTAGCACATACATCAGCTGCTGAAAATCTGTAACCTAAAGAACTATGTTTAGGGGGAAGATTCTGTGGAAGGAGAACATTCTCTTCTGATCAGCTCATGAAATTATCAGAGAAGTATCTCCCTTTTCCAGGATAGAATAAGTTACACATTCTCTTCCAGTATCCAATCCCTTCTTTGAAATCCAAACTAGATAGCCTCTATAAATTGTCCTTTTAAAGACCACATGTGGTAGCTGAAAAGCTCTAGGAAAAAAGGTGAAATCTTTGAACTATCAGTCAGTATCCTAATCTGTTTCTTGTATTACTTATTCCTGTCACGTTACCATTTCTAAACAGTATCTAATGTATTTTAACAAAGCTGTCAGAAGGAAAATTAAAATTCAGTCAACACATTTAGGAGGCCAAAAGACTTATTTGTTACCTCAGAAAGGCATTTGATGTCAGAAACATAAAATATTAACACAGCAACATGACTAGGAATGCTAGGAGAAGTATTTAAAAGATTTGTTACCCTCCAAGATGTGTTCCAAAATTAAGGGTGCTGCACTAACTCCTGATTATCCTAACATCTAATTGCTGACATTCCCCAGTAACATGACTGTTTAGTGGTAAAGGAACACTCCACTAGTGGTTTCACCAATATGTTTGGGTTTGGACTTCTGTCACCCATCACCTAATACCCCATACTGCTGCTAATCATTGTAATAACTCCCAGTTTTCTGTTTGTCATCGCTGACTGCTTTAATTGATCTCATTTCTTCTGAGGAAGATGATTTGCACAGCAAAAACATAGAAGAATGCAAGAATGCTGACAGTAATAAATGAAAATTGTGCAATCAATTTCATGTAGAAATAAGCTGAGCTCTTTCTTTCAGAGTGATAGCTTGGTCAGAAAAGTCAGCGGCTGCTAAGCGAGTACTTCCTCCAACCGACAATCCTGAAAATCCTGCCATTGCATGTCCATCCTCCACAATACAGGTATTGTCCCTGTGTATCTGAAGTCCCCACACGCATCTGCACCCTGTTACATTGACTCTAATGGGGAAAATTGCTTTGCTATCTGTTGAAACATTAACATTGCATTTTTCAGGAGTACATCCTCAATGGATAGTGGGTACACCTATATTAGAACAAGCTTCCCTTAACTGATGGCAAGGAACAAAAGATGAACATTTTCTGCCTTAAAAAACCCAACAACCTAAGAGATAAATTAATGGATAGGTTAGTTAATCTTTTTTTCTTTTTTTTTCTTTTTTTTCAAATTCTTTAAATCAAATTGCAATCTCAATACAAAAATGTCCTTTAGCTCTTGGAGACTATATGCACAGTTGCAGGAATTCTTGAGTCATATACACCATAGTCCCCTTTCACCTTAAAATCTATAGTAATTCACAATTTAAAATCTTTCTTAAACAAAACTGTTTTATAGCCACATATGTTTTCATTAATAAGGGTGGAGACAACCTTAAGTTCAAGGAGGCACAGTGGAAACCATACTACATCGCAAAGTTGGAGCAGGAAGGCACACATATGCTACATTATTCAACGTTAATTTGGTGTGAAGACTACAGATCCCTTCACATCAGCAATATGGTGTGCCAGAGTTTATTACTTCCAGATAATTTATTTTAGTAATTCCTCACAATGTCCATACCTGGCCCTGGATATAGTATAGAAATCTGAACAGATCTTTGCTCTCCACTTGTCTTTTAAAAAAATTTTGTCCAAACATTTTCTAATAAAGCTATACAGCATTTCGAAATACAATGAAAACAAAACACCTTGTACAATATAGTATTTAAATTCTTTAAATTCAATAGAATTTGTCCTCCACAGATACAAACTAGTTCCTATCAAATTCAATTATAGCTGATGTCAAGAAACTTCCTCCTCTGGCAAAATGGAAAAAGAAAAAACACACAATTCCCAGAAGTTTGGGGGGTTTTGCCCCCTCTTCTCTATGCAGCAAGTGCCTCTAACACTTTGTCTTCCCAAGGTGTTTAGAGAAAGGAAACCCAGGGTATACACATGACCATTTGTTTCTGTGCCTCTGATAGCTTATCACGGATCCAGATGAATCAGAAATAAGCTAAAAATATTGGTTATCATGGACAAAAAAATACATAATACAGTCTTTCGTGGTTTAGCATTTCAGAGTAAGTGCCTGAAATAGTGTTCCACCCACACTCAAAAAATTGACGATATGCAAAAATTCCCACGTGCAACTTTATTATCTATTATTGAAGTGGGAAAATGACAACATTGGCAAAATTTTGCCATTTTTGGTAATAAAGTAGGAAAGCAAATGAATTGGCTTCAGTCCTGAATCTTCCAGTGAACAGCTGGGAAGGAGGAGGTAAACAGCAGCATCCCAAAAGCCAAACTGAAAAAGATGAGCCATGGATTGAGAAAATGGAAAAGAGTGCCCATCTCTCTTTGGCTTCATATAAAAAGGGCAAAACATAGAAAAAAAAAATGTAATTTATGTACTAATTCTGATGACACGTTGCTGCTTCTTACAAGGCTGGATTAAGACAAATAACATAAAGCCTTACCACAAAATTAAATAAAAGCTATGTGCTTTAATACTTGGAAATCAAAATTGGCCTTTTTTCCACTGAAAAGCCTTCTATAACCATTCACTATAACCATAGATTATATTCAACCATACCTTCAGCTAGTTTTGACATTTTCCTTGCCTTCTCTTCTCCTCTAGTTTATTTTTACTAATAGACAACTACCTGGACAAAACAACTTCTAATTGTTGCAGAGAAAATTAAAAATAAGTGAAAATATGAGATTACTTTTTAAACTCTCTAGTCCTCCTTTACTTACCAAGGAACATTTCTTCAAAAGGTAATAGATTCTAAAAGGAGTGCACTATGAAATGCTTCTGAAGGCCATGTAAAAAACATGTTTCCTGAGAAAGTCCACAGCAGTAGTGAATAACAGGTGGAAAGGACCAAAATGTGAAAAGGAGTAATATGGTTTTAGTGGATCTTTTTAGCCTTCATGTGCATATATTTGTGAAATTATGTATTCCACAAATCTTCTCTTGCAGCTTTTGAGTAAATAAGCTCAAAGCTCTGCTTTATTTTCTATATCCTGATACTGTGTGCAGGTCTGTGCTAAAGCAGTAATTAAATCAGTTCTTAAACTTAGGATCCTCTGCCCATAGCAGATCAGAAACAATATTCTTCTCCAACGCACAACTAGCTTCACAGATTCTTACCAAACATCAGATAGATACCAAGGAAATAGGATGAGGTATCTCTTCCTCTTCAAGCCATTGAGAACGCTCTACTGGCCAGCAGACTAGTCCCTTAACAGGAATATTTCTCAAAGATCAATAGCATTAATCTTAGAAGATTTGACCTTACTCTTCCTCCAGACTACTTGCAAGGGTGTATTTCACCCTGTCAGTTCCATGACACAGGTATCTGGATCATGGTTCTGATCGTGGCACATCTCTTGAGGATAAAATGCTCTAGTTGAAATAAAGTTAAGTTGCAGAGGTCAGATAAAGTGATTTAATGGTGTCTCCTGACCTGGATCTATTTCACTGTCATATAATAAATTGATCCATTTGAATTGTTCTATTAGTACTGATTATTGGAAGTTAAGTGCAAATCAAACAATTTTGGTCAGGAAGAAACAAATCTCAAAGATGACCTAAGACTACTTCTCTGAAGTTGGATCTAGCGAAATAATAAACATATAGTAGTCAGAGTATTTTCAAGTTGTCTCACTATTTTTTGGCAGAAATACAGAGGGGAAGCTTTACACAAAAATCATCAGTGGTTGAATCAACTTAAACCAGCCCATTTAACAGCATGGTTAACCACAGCCCATTAAAAGGTTTGCTACTGAACAGTGTTTTCACACAGCTCTTTGGGTTTTGGGGGGTGGAAATATGTGGGATATTCAGAAACCTCTAACAATTACAAGAAATAATAAACATTTGACTAGGAGTTCTGACTCCAGCATCAGTTAGCCTAGTATCAGATCAACTGAGACAAGTTCTGCATATATTTAAAACACAGGAGGTTTACTGAAAAGCAGCTATCAACAATTATTTAACACCAGAACGCAGCCTAAAGCACAGAATACATTCAGTCAACAGGCTGTGAGAGGGTCAAGCCAGGGAGGACAGATCTACAAACCGTACAAAAACTAGAAAATAAAAACTGTAGAACCATATCAGCTTCTTACCATCCCCACAGCAAACTGTCTTGTAACATCTCATTCTATGCAGAAACACATAGGTAGCTTTAAGCCAAAGAAACAACTACATACAGTTTAACTTTTCAAGTTGTAAGAAGATTAATAAGCAGATAAAGGTCTCTTAGTTACACAAACACTACAGCTCTCTAACCTCTAGCTTACAGAAGTCAGAAACACATTGTAATCATGCTATCATCTGTAATCACCCACAGCTTCCTAGTTGTCCCAGGCACACTTCTGATCCTCTTGATAGATTCTACATCCAGATTTTGACTTACAAATAGGTATTTTTCCTACAAGCTTTCTAACTATTGACTAAGCCTGGAGAAAAAAAATTACGACATCCTTCACATAGTCAGGACAGTCACAGAAGCACTGGCTCTGTTGTTTGCAATAAAATGATGTTTGTTTGTTCCTAATGGACAGTTATCACTTAAGCAGGCTTTACACATTTTGCTCATTCTTTACTCACCTGATCCTTAGCATCCTTCCAGACACTGATACCACTATTAAAGTTCTAGAATATCAGTTCATTTATCATTGATTGGAACAAAAATTCACTGCTTATAGTAATTTAGCCTTATTTTCTTTTCTGAATTAAATCCTGGTTCATGAGCCTCTTCCCTGGAGACGGATCTGTTAGCAAAATATACTAAGTAGTTGGCCTTTGTGTTCACCCCTGTGATTTAAAAAAGAGTGTCACAGGAAAAGGGAAAAAAAAGTTTTATTTTGAAGAGATGAAGTGCACAATCTGCACTGTATTCCAAAAATGTACCATTCGAGAATGACAAACTACAATTTCTTATTTTTTTGGTAAATTAAGACAAGGATTCCTATGATCTGACGTCAGTCAAAAAAAACCCCAAACCTCCACTTGACTTACTGACTTGTCCTGTTCCTCTAGGGAGGTGATGAATCCTTGTTCACTCTCCTTGTTTGCTGATAGAGCACACAAGTCTA
>NW_009593221.1:0-362 GCF_000690535.1 Cariama cristata
TCAACTAGTGTAAAGCACTGATGTGAATCCGTTTCTAGGCTGTTCCCTCCACTGGTATCCCAAACTCATTCATGTTACTGAGAATCACCATGGGAAGAGGTTACTTTACAGATGAGAAGAACTAATTCTTGATGAAGAGAAAGACTTGATGATCTTTGAGGTCTCTTCCAACCATAATGATTCTATGATTCTATGAATTCCCATATAGTTTTCTTCTATATTTCTGTCACGTGAACATGCATAAAAGATTCTCACTGAAAGGCTTTATGTTCCGTGAAATGTTACAGGGCAGACATAGTACCTCTGTGAGGCTGTCTTTTATTGATTGGGTTTGGAGGAAAATGTTCCATCTTGCTTATAAA
>NW_009593221.1:425-731 GCF_000690535.1 Cariama cristata
GGTAATAGGTCTTCTTTGCCCAACCAAGTCTTTAACTTGTGCAGAAGTTATTGTTGAGGCAGTGTAGTTTTCATGTAATACTTCTCATTAGAGTCTCTGCTGATTTAAAAGACATGAATAATTAAAATAAGTTTAGATATTGAACAAAGCTGCCTGCTTGGCAGGTATATGGTGCTCGATCAGAATTCAGCCTGCATTCTAGCTGTAGGAAGGAAATAATTCTTGGGATACATCCAAGTGTATTCTCAAGCTTGTGGTGAGTTTTACCCATAATAGATAACACTATCACTTCAGACAATTGCATGC
>NW_009593222.1:0-19059 GCF_000690535.1 Cariama cristata
CTTTTACCACCTACTCCTAGCTTTTTGTTTTGAATAAAAATACAAATTAGAATTTACCTTCCTTAATCACAAGAAATCAAATGGGCTATGGTGGCTGGGCATAAAGTCCAGGGAACATTAGTTACAAGAAAAAAATACATGCAAGTTCTCCTCTTTTCTACGGAATTTCTGGTGTTTGTCACACCTACCACCACCCCCCACCCCCTGCCTTGTAATATGCATGTCTTAACCAAAGGGAGAATTCAGAGTCAACAATACATTTTATTTTTCTGTACATGTTCATCTTGCATAGGCACAAGATCTTCCATTTGCAATGCACAAACTTCTGTGCCGAATGTTATAAATATGTTGTACCAAAACATGGAACTACCTTCAGTAATGAAATTCTCTAATTCCCATATTATTTGGTACCTGCCATTGCTTGTTTGCAAGTGATTGTTTATAAGAGGGATGTACTTATGGCAGTCACACAACCAAATCAGCTTTGGTTTGTAAAGAATTACCAACACTATCCATTCCATTTGTTAGAAAGAGGAGAACAGCTAATAAACTTTATTGTACAATATATTTGTCAAGTGTGTTTTTAATCAAAAGAAATACAGGTGTGTTAGCATTTTAAAATAATTGAATCGGATGTAAATGAAAATAATGCATTAGAGGAACACCGGTGGCCAGAATGAGCCTAGTGATTACATTAAAAGCAGGTTTAAACTTGGGACACAAATATTGCTGGTCTTATGTGGAATGCTTATAAGACTTACAGTAAGTGTAAGCTGCTGGTGTATGGCCCAAAACAGTTTTTGTTTTTCTAGATTTGTGACTTAGGTGTGCTGTCTTTTTGAGACTTCTGTCTATGGAACTGCAAGGTTTATCAGATTGATGCAAATCATGTCATAAATTTTTAAAGGAGCTAAAAGTGTATTATAGTCGGCTGCTTTGAAAATGGCTGATTATCTGAGGTGTATAGTGAGACGTCTTAAAACAGACCAACATTAAAAAAAAAAGAAGGATCTGAATCTCAGCTGCCAAATCTGCAAACTATAACATCTGAAATCTCTGTATTGTATACACTTTTTTTCTGACCTTTTTCTTTTTTTAACCCATCAGAAAGAGTCCTGTTCAGCTGAGTAGATATGTGAGGAATTACTCTTTGATGTATTGGGAGCATCTGAATAACGTTCACAGAACTTTTCTCCCAGGCGTTTGTGTCACCAAATACTACACTCGGACTGAAGTCCACAGTACTTACCTTGCATGGTTGTCATGCTAGAGTGAAAACAAGTCTTGGATCAAGAAAACCCAAAGGACTCTTGGGTATCTTCTTTGCATTTTTTTTTGTTTTGTTTGTTTCAGGTGTTGCCCTTGAGCCCTGGCAGAAAAGTTGATTTTGACAACCCTGATGCTCCTGGTTGACTTGTTCTATCTTGTAATTTTTAGGATTTTGCATTGATTATTGTTTCTCTGGATCTCATTTTTCCAGTATCAGGTGCTGATCTGTCTTTGATTCTTGGGCACACTTTACTTTCTGTATTTTAAAGGTATATTTTACAACACATGTACTTGTTTTAAGGCTTCCAATTTAATAACTATAGTAATTAGGAAATCCAAATGGTGTCATACTGATGCATTACCACCCTGCTTTTGCTGGCCCAGTGACGGCACTATGGGTTTTCTTTGCTGCCTGCTAACCCAACTATTTGTAACTGCTATACAGAAGCATGCTTGATGAAGTATTTCCTGCTTTTTATTCTTGTTTTAAGTTATATTAATAATTTCTTTGCAGGCATTTTTATTTAAATTGTGCTGAAAATTAGGTTAAGACATTTAATATCTTCTTAAAGCATAGATATTTATAGAGTTATGAATAAAATAGGAAAATGAGCTGAATTACCATGAACTGTGCTTGTGTGATGGTTTAGTGGGGGTTGCATTCAGAATAGGCCTCCTGTTCAAAAAGGCTGCTCCTCTACCTTCTGAACCTTTCTCGTAGAGGATCAGAACCACAGGAGAGGCCTGGTACTGAATTTATTTCTTATTAATCTTGCCCTTGCAGTCTTAAGCAACTGGTGCTAGGACTGTGCATCAGTCTTGTCATCTATATATGTACATAAGCCTTCACTGCAAGCATCAGAGGGCTTGAGAGGTTAATCAGGCCAGGGGGAAGGGCACAGGAAGGATCCGAAGAATAGATTTGGATCCAGAAATTCGGAAGGACTCCAGTGGTGCCGTGTTGTGCCTTAGCACTTTAGACAACAAAGGGACGACTAATTCCAGGTGGTCTAGGCTGCCAAGAGTCAAGAGTTCAGCCATAAGGTTTTGTTTAAGAGGAGTATCTGGAGGGGTCATTATTTTTTTTAAGTTCTAAACTTGAAATAGCAGTTAATTGACAACTGCTGTTGTCTTACAGGTGCTAGTAGGTGTTACAGCTAGCAGCCTGGCCAAATTGCAGTCAAGTAGCTAAGTAACTAACTCCTGAAAGCGTCCGTGCAACATTACTGGATGTATAGACTGTCTGAAGGATGCATACAGTTGTCATTCATGCGTGTTTTTGGTAGAAGACAGTAAAGACGTGTGCATGGATATTCATGGTGGTGCACAGCTGTTCTTTTTCTGGTAGCTGGGTGCTGAGCTGAGAAATGGCAGTCAGCAGAGCAAAGCAGGGTTAAATGGCTTTTATCTAAACAAAGTGTTGCAGGCAGCTGCAGTTCATTGACTAATGAGAAATGAAGAAAAGGGCAGCACAAATGACTTGCTCTGTGAAAGCTACTCTAAAAGCCACAGCAGCTTTTAACAGAGCTATTGTCAGCAGAGTTTTTACTTTCTGGGAGAGAGAGGCCTTCCTGAGCCTTCTCTAAAACCTTAAGAAAAAAATAAAACTATTTCAGCTATTTCATAGCACTTGCTATTAAATTTCAGGATCTGTTCACTTAGCATGCACTGTACCACCTGTAGAGTGTACAGGCTTCACTATTGTAAAAGCCTGGGTTTCTTGTTATGGCTTTATGAAATTCATGACAATGCTGAGAATGTGGCAAAAAAAAAAATTGACTATCAGCTCTGTCAGATAAAGTGCTTAGCTTGAATCTGCTTTCGCTTCCTGAGCCCCAACACATAGGGAGTACGTGGAACTCATACTGAAAGTGAGGATTTCTTTACACAGCCCTGCCTTACCCCATGAGTCAGTGTGTAGCTGTTTCTCTAAGTCTATAGGTGGTGCTAAAGCTGTTACAACCTCATTGGTGTCTCAGATATTTTGCAATTTCCTAGTCTGAATTTTTTTGGCAAGTGTAGAGGCAGTGTGAAGAAAGGTAGGCTTTTTTTTCCCTCCCATAGTCATGAGGTGATGTGTGCTAAGGTAAGCAAGATAAAGTGTTGAACAAAGTACACCTGCAATTGAACGCTGCTGATTTTCACCAAAGAGCAGGCTGGGGAGAGCACACTTGCAGAAGCCTTGATCTCTGGGGGTTCTGAAGGCTGGAAAAAGCAGAAATCCCAAAAATTTCACCATGAGGAGCTCCAGAAATGTCTTGTATCTTCTCTTCTTTCATGCTGGTAAGTGCCCTCAATACTTCTGCTGTGGCATGGTGCCTTCGGGGTTGACTTCTCTGTGATGTGAGAGAGCAGAGGGGAACTAGAACCATTTCAGAACCAACCTCATGTGGCCAGAAAGAGAAATAGAAAGAAAGAATAGAAAAAATAGAAAAGTAGTAAAAAACCTGCATTGAACACCATGTATGTGCCTTGACTCATTGGTGTCAAATGTTGTATTTTCCTGAGCACTGAATCTACTTGGTTCAGCGGTGTCTGTTTCTCACAAGTGTGAACAGTTCTGTGACACTTGTTTTGTAAAAATAGAAGTAATTGCCTGATTTCACTTATGCTCTGTGCAACATGTTGGCTTTCTCCTGTCACTCCCAAATTCTAATGGTAAATGCTCTTAATTTCACTGGAGGTGTAGATGCTGTTTCTGAACCACTCTCTAGTTCTTCAAAAAGAAATTACCCTAGTTTATCTTTTTTTTTACATTGTTTCTATTGAAAGCCCTTGATAGTGTATTAATAGCTGTATTAATAGCCATTTGATAAGATGTTACACAACATAGTACTGTTACTTGCAGCAAAGGACTTAACTGGATGTTTGCCGGTGATGAAGTTATATGTGTGTTTAGGACCTTGAGTGTATTTCAAATGGAAGTTGCCAGCTCCTGCCATTTCATGCTTTATGTATATCTACAGATATACAGAAGGGCCAAAATTGTGAATAAACTTGGGTTCAGAGACTGACCTGCTGTTTTAAGATGTTCTTGGTTGGCAATAGGAAGAGAGGCTAACTACAGACCTTGTCTGTGCTCAAGCCCACTTTAAATGGCTTAACTTGTAAGGAAGGAAACAGGGAATTGCCCAGAATCTGGCTTTCCTGTAACAACAAAGTTCAGCCGTTTGGAAAGGTTCAAATTAATTACATCTCTTAAATGAGTGAGGGGAAAAAAGCAACAGATTAATGCTGTTTCACTAGTTTGGCTGAAATATGGAGCCAAATGAGCTTTGTTTCAGGTGTATGAAGAAATCATTAGCCGTATACAACTCATGCATTATCTGCTCTGTGTTTATATCTAAAACCAGAATGCTGAGGCTGAAGAATGGTGCTTAGTCCATGTATACTGAGATGCTGAGACCTCAATTTAATTTCTATTTGCTTGGGTTTAGGAGAAGAAAAACCCAAACCCCTGTATCAATGAAAACTTAGGTTCTTCCTTGTGCCCCTAGAAGTTAATGGTGAAAATTTCACCCAGGTAGATGAAGCAGATGTTAAGTTTCTGTGAGGTTCCTTTTTACCATGACGCTGTTGTGCCTTTCCTCTCACCATCTTGGTTCTCAGAATATCTGCAACTCAGAGGTGGGTAGTTGTTTCTCCCTCTACTAGCACATGCTGCCATGAAAACTTCCTGTAAGCTTTCCAAGTCTGACTTAATGTTTGTTGACAGCGGTAGAGTTGGCTCCGAGTTGCAAGTGGAACAGCAAGCCAAATCCTCTGTTTCAGTATTGGGTCCAAAACAAGCTTTATAGCATCAACGGTCTTGTTTAGTCTGCAGCCACGAAGTCAGAAAATGTGCATGGCTACTGTTGAGCACTAGTGGAGTAATTTTAACTTGCAAGGTTAGATGTGGTATCTCAACTGCATGACAATGGTGGGGAGGTAGAGGGCCAGTTAAGAGTTAGAAAACCACATGACAAATAACTTAGAGCAGACTCCAACTTAAAAATCAAAATTGTAGAAAAGCAATGGAACGTGGTGCCTCCTGCTTACAGAAATGATTGGTGCTTCTTTATCAACAGAAACCATACTTGCATATGCATTTTATGTACAGCTGCACTGTTGGTGCATGGTGACATGTCCTTACAAAAGTCTGCTGAAAGACGCCTTTCTTTGCTGATTAATGGAATCTCCACTACTAAGCTTGAGTCTTTTCATTCATGGAACCCCCTCCCCTTTTCGTGACTGTGGAAATGGCCTCTTATGCAAGAGTGTTTTGAAGGGACAAGTTTGCTTTTCTGGTTTTCATAATAAGCATAGTGGCAAGGCTCTTGAGCACCTAAGATTGCTTTTTTTTATTCAGACCAAAAAGGACTGGGGCAGGACTCCAGGTACTAACTGGCAATGCCTGAGACAGAGTTGTCTTTGGACAGCCTCTTTGGTTTTGTAGTGTATCATTTTAAATAATCATTTTAAACACTTTTGACTCAAGAAAAGATGATGTATTCTGCAAAGTTTTAAGAATAGTCTGGATGCCCTGACCTGTTCCATGGTGCTCATATTTCCTATGTCAGAAACCAATGCCATTGGCTTTCAGTATCTGAGTCTGAGCCTATCCTGTTTCCAGTCCAAAAAACTTCAGTATTCATGTTGATCTCAATGAAAGTAGGAACCATCTTTAAAGACTTACTGTTGAAAGAGCTCTGATTTCTTTTTGTTTTGGGAGGAGGAATGGAATGAAAGGCTAGCTCTTTGGGAACCTTCAAATGCTAAGCTCTGTTACAATGGCACCGATATGTTTTGTAATATTTTTCTCTTGGTGTTGTGTTTGTAGCTTTCAGCCTGGAACGTATCCGTTGGTGCACTGTCTCTGAGCAAGAACTTTCCAAGTGTAATGACATGAGTAAGGCCTTTGGTGGGGCTGGCATCCTTCCCCCTCTGGAGTGTACAGAGGGGGGATCAGCTGCTAACTGTACACAGATGATCAAGGTGAGTTGTGAGTGACAGCAGTGTTGTTGATTTAATTTCCTCATGTGCCTAATAATAATCCAGTGGTAATGTACACAGCTCTGTGGTGAGTGTCTGATGATCCAGGCAGCTGATCATATTCTTCCTGGCATTCATGTCTCTGAACAATGAAAACATATATTTTTTAAAACAGACATAAAGGTATACATAGGAATCTGAATGTCAAAATGTCTCTGTCTTGTCTGTTTGGCTAGTCACATAAGGCCGGTCGTTAGGAACACAGCAGAGGTCTTAAATATTTCCTTCCACATGCTAATCTTTGATTCGGGAGTTGTGTCAGATTTATTTAGCAGATACTTAAGAAGGGATGGAGCTGGAAGATGCAGACAGTAGTTAAAGCTGCACTGCTAAGCATATAAGTAGATTGTATTTCGATAAACTCTGGATCAAACTCCCATTTCAGAGTCCCATCATGGAAATTGCTGTGTATACAGATGAGATGAGTGTAAAGCTAAATCAAATCTCCCAGCACTGGAGTACAAGAGAGACAATGCAGCAAACAGGGTGAGCAAAGGGCACGTAAACCCAGCTGTATTAATTCAGCTGCCCAGAGGGTGCTCAGTTTCCAAAAGGAGCATGGCTCTGGGGAAGGTTTTAAAGACTCTAAATATGTGGCTTTGCAAAATTATGTGTGGAAAATAATTCCCCTCTTAGGAGGAGGTGGGAGGCAACGAGTGGATATTGGAGGACATGTGATGGCAGGTAATTATGGTTGTCTTCAATGGCAGAGTGTGGGGGAAGCATAGGATGGCTGGCTATGTTAATAATATTCTTTGTGTACCCTGTGTAGGCATGTCCAAAAATCAGGGCTTTGTGGAGGAGATGCAGCCTGTCACGGACAAGAGGTTCAGAGCTAGGAAATGAGGCCCAGCAGAGTAGTTTGAAGGGAGATGAGGCAGGTGCTTGTGTGGCCAGAAAAAAAGTAACAAATTTCAGAAATTGGTATCTTGTAATTTTTTGTCAACAGAAGCAGAAGGGTTGTCCGACTCCTAAAACTACCTCATTGCCTCTTGATAAATACTGTTTCTGAGTGAGGGAATCAAGACTATATTGAAAAGAATGTTAGAAGCAGATACAGATACATCAGGATTAGACAGGAAATACTTCCTAAAGTCAGATCTTCCTAAAACCACCTGGCTGATTGCTGCGTTCCACAGAGGGACATGTTATACTCTGCAAAGCAGGTTATTAAAAGTGCCGAGTGTCTGCTTCTAAATAGAGTGCACACAGAATTGCATTTGTAAGCCATTGCAAGCAGCAGGCACCTACCTAAAATCTTGGTTTCCTATAAAACTTGATTATCTGAACTCAGAAACCTGCAGGCAGATAGCATGAGTAAGTAGCTTTCTGATAAAATGAATCTTCACTGTAAGGCTTCAGACAAGGCTTTGTCCTTGCAACCTCTTTTTCTCTTGTGCTAATAATCTACTAAATGTTTATGCTGGCCTACTCTGTGTAGAACTGCGTGGAACCCCTGAGTCTGCATCTGCACTGAACTCTGCTCTTTGAGGCCAGAAAGGGAGTGGGATGCAATGGCTGAAGAGGCAGAGATATGCTGTTTTATAACACTGCATAGCTTGGACTTAGTCCTATGAATGTGTTAGCACATGGATAAAGTAAAAAACCTTTTTCTTTGAAGGTGTTTAAAAGTTGAGAAATGTCTAAATATTAAACCAGGGAACCTGACAATATTTGATGTGACTAGAGCTATTCTTCAGCAGGTCTTTAAACACTTCTGTAAGTAATTCTCAAACATCAGTAACACACAGAAATGAAGTCCCTAGCAGAGTATTACGATTGCACATATACTTATCAAAAAATTATATGTGGAATAATCCTGTGCTTTTGCTAAATGTATTGGCAAATGCTTGCTAAAAAAAAAATAAATACCCACACTCGTTGATACGCCACCTCAGCAGTGGTTGTATGCATTTAAAGGAGAGGTCTGTAGCCTCTAAACTACTTCATGTTAGATACAACAATAGGCATTTTTCTGTCTTGTTCTGTTATTTATACACTGTTATTTATACACAAGCTACTGATAGGAGGCTCTTCTGCTAAACAGATCTCAAAGGCTCAGCTTTCTAATCAGAAAAGTGCCATCTCACATGGAAATATGTCCACGTAATACAGTCCTTGTCTTCTGTGGCCAGCCGTTCCCTGTCCACCACCACTTCTAGACGCTTATTTTGTTCTCCCTGAGAGTAAGATCCTTTTAACTCCCACCTCCTCTTCTTCCTCCCACTCTCAGGTGTCCCTTCTAAACAACATGCCTTAGTTGATTCCTAAACTGTCATCCTATGCTGACTTTCACCAGTGGAATGTCAGATTTGGTTATTCCAGAAAGATTGTGTCTGTTCTTTAAGATACAAATATCTCCCAACCCCAACTCCTCTCCAGGTTCCTTTTGAGCTTTGTTCAGCTCTTGTTCATGAGAAGCATCTCTCAGGATATCTATTGTTTCAGCTAATTAATGAATATCATCTTTTTTCTTCCTTAAGCCAAATAAGTAAAATATTCCAAATTACATGGCAACTTCAAATCTGATTTAGGTGTCAACATCAATGTATTACTTGTGCTCTCACATGATCCCTTAAAAAATTTTCAGGCTTCTTATGTGGCTCAGCCTGTGGGAAATTGCTGTGGTATACTAGGCAGCATAGTCCTAGCCCTACCCTAACCAGTGCTCAGGAAACTGCCAAGGGATGGGTAAACTAAATTACCCTCTCCAGTGTCGAACCAGAGGTTAAGCAAACTGATAAGAAACTTGGAATTAGCTTAGAAATGCAAAATGTCAAGCTGCTAATTATTTTCAAAGCTGTATCTTGTCTCTCTGTCAGATGCCCTCTCCTGGTTTCCACTAGGTTCATTACACAGTGAGAACCAGGTGCAGCTGATTGGAGGTGTGTATAGCAGTTCTCTCGTCCTTGCTGCTGTGGAAGATCCTGTCCCCTGCTGTCCAGAGCAATCCTGCATCTGTAGCAGGATTCCAGCCAGCTTGGTGTTATGCTCAACTGAAAAGATACAGTATTGTTGGACACCTTCCCAGCAGCGGGTGCCCCAGATTTGTATTCCCCCACTTTGGAGAGTCTTTTTAGGTGCTTTTCTCCTTCTCTGATATGTACCGCCATCTGCTCCCCCTTTCCCAAAAAGTGTGGCTGGCTGCTGAGGTACAGGCCAGCATGCTTTAAGATTGCTTTTGAGTACACTTTGGCATTCAGATGTTGCAGCCCCAGAAGACATTACTTCAAACTATCTGTGTTAAGACCTCAAAAATATATTTACTTCATTTAAATCTTCAAGCTTTGGGGCACCAGCTATAAAGACGAATGAAACCTAAAATTGATGGGTCTTAAGATTAATCACAGAGTTGCACGATCCGTTTCTAAGATTCCTTTGGACTATGAAAACTAGTGAGGCTATTGTGGTCCAGGGCTGATTTCTGCATTATTTCTGAAGGAAGACGGTTTTGAAGTTCTAAAATCCCTCTTGGTGATTGTTCTTCAGAAATTTGAGTGCTCTTAAAAGAACTTTTTGGAGAAAAGAAAACTCACAAATGCAGATTAAGTGGCCTCTTCTCTTAAATTCATGGGTACTCTGCCTCTGGCTGTTGAGAAATACTGGTAATTAAGCTTCAACATGTGTTCTGCCCTTGTGTCTGCACAGGATGATTTGGCAGATGCAGTGATACTGGATGGCCGTTTGATTTACCAGGCTGGAAAGCAGCATGGTCTGAAACCTGTGGTTGGGGAAGTATACAATCAAGGTAAACTCTGACTAAATAAATTTTAGATTACTTAATACAAGCTTTTTGTTACTCATTTTTACTGTTTCCATTTTATTTTGGGGTCTTCCTCTTGAAGACACTAAACAGTAGGTGTAATGGTCAGGTTCCCTTTGGGATGTTCCTGCCCATAACAGAATGTGTGTGGGAAACAGGAGACACAGGGCTGTGGCAGACTCTTGTGAAGCAGTTAGGTCAGAATAGCTGTTCCTGTAGTAGGTTTGTGGGGTTGTTTTTTGGTTTTTGGGTTTGTGTGTGTGTGTTTGTTTTTTACTATCTCACTGCTTAATGTCTTCTCTGTTCCATACTTTGCAGATAAATTAATGAATTGCAAAGCACAAATTGTTATTAGATTTATCTCTGAGTCCCATAAATTAGAATAATTAGGTTTTATTTTAATAGTGTATGTGATTACCTGCTAGAAGAAAGGAAGTGATAGATTCTGCTCCTTTTCTGGGTGTCCTTAAGCTTTGAGTTCCTTTCAGGACAGAGACAATAATTGCATGGTGACTTGTCATCCTGACCAAGGGCTCAGTATCAACATATTTGTGTAGTTCACAGCTGGAAGATGTCCCCCATAACTTTCAGAGCCCCAGGGGAAGGAACAGCTCTGGAAGCAGTCTGCAGGCAGTGGTGTCCCACCACTCTGTTGTGAGATGGAGCTGGATGTGGTTTGCAGCTGCATCTTAGTATGGTCTGGCCAAGGCATCCTCAGAAGTACTCGTTGGGCTCAGTGCACAGGGACTTGGATCACCTGCAGCAGCCCCCCCGCCCCACTGTTAACCACATCATGACCCTGGTGATGGTCATGCACAGACATGCACTGTACTTCCGTTTCTCAAACCCAAGTGGGCCTCATGATCCAGAGGCTGACTATCTCCATTAGTCAGGTTATGAGCTCAGATCAGAGAAAACTGAATGAAATTTAATGATTTCTGATCTAAATAAAGTCAGATTGAATGACCTTATGGTCACTTCAGACTCTGAACTCTTGACTTGATGAGTTATATCAAACTAGAACAAAGAGAATTAAATCAGCTGTGGTGCTCTAGTGACATCAGCTTGCTATGCTGTGTCAAAATTAAGATCAAATTAGTAGACAACTGGGGAATAATTTTTTTTTTTACTATGAATTATATTTGTTTCAATTCAATCCAAATATATTTAGAATCATGGAAAATTTCTTCTTGGAGGTATCTCTGGATGTCTTTCATCCCACCTCTCTTTCAAAGCAGGGTGATTTTCAAAGTTAGAGCAGATTGCCTGTGGCCTTTAACTAAGACATTTCACACTGAAAAGATAATGGAGGACGTTCATTCACAGTCAGCAGGTTCTCACCAAGGATGTGAACAATGCGACTTGCCTGTGGGTAGGGGAGCCACGAATCAGTGAATCTCGCTGTAATGCTGCTGAGAGACTACTGTGCTTGCTTCTCTTTCTTCCTACGCTGCAGAGATTGGAACTTCCTATTATGCTGTGGCTGTGGCAAGGAAAAGCTCCAACATCACCATCGAGAGCTTGAAGGGTGTCAGTTCATGTCACACAGGCATCAACAGAACAGCAGGCTGGGATGTGCCAGTGGGTTATCTAATTGACAGTGGGCGCCTGGCGGCAATGGGATGTGACCTTTCAAAAGGTAAGAGTTACGGGGCAAAGATCTGTTTTTCAGCAGTGCGTTGCTGTATGCTCTTGGAACCCTCTGTGTGGACAGAAGTGTGTGGTTCTAGCTGCTGTTTTCTTCCTTGGCTTTGGTGCTCCTTGTAAAGTGGAATAGACCTAACGTAAGTCTGATGAAGACGACAGGTTTGGGTTTTTTTTTAAACTTGGAAACAGTCTTTTAAGAACAAAGTGACTTATCCCTTCTAAATGTTTTTAGAGATGTACTGTGTAGATGTGTTAAAATGAGATTGTGGGATCTTGTTTATTCATTGCTAAAAATTTCTCGTTTTAATTTCACATTTAGCTGTAAGTGACTATTTCAATGCAAGCTGTGTTCCTGGAGCAAATGGTGTAAACTATCCCAAGTCCCTCTGTCAGCTCTGCAAAGGGGATTTGTCTGGGCAGAACAAATGTGAACGAAATTCCCAAGAGCGATACTATGACTACAGTGGGGCTTTCAGGTAAAAATCATGGCTCTGTCAATTTTTTTACCACTATGCTCTATCCATAGCCATCATGTCCAGGCCACACTGACAGGAAACTGAAGCCACAGATCTTCCAGTTGGTCTTGTTAGAAAATCTGCTGTTGTGTTAGGACAACCATGCTTTAAACCTAGAGACTGAACAAAAGTAATTCTAAACCCACTACTTATTTAATACCACTACTTGGTATTAAAACCAAATGGATATTTAGCAGTTACAGTAGTATGGTCAGGGAGATCCCATTACTGTTTGGTTTTTCCAGCAGATGTTGACACAAGTCTGAACGTTTGTTTCAGCAGGCTGAATCTTTCCCAGTAAAACCTGATGACCCTTGGAGTCTGAGAGCTGAACTGCCACCCTACTCGGCTATTTCAGTAATCCCACCTCAGTTGCACTGAATTATTGAGGTGCTCTGCTGTCTGTTTTTGCACACAAATCTTTCCCTTGTTTTCCTTCCTTCTGCCTGTGTGCTGTGTTGCAGCTCCCAGACCCTGAGTAATAGCCTTAACCAAGCAAGGGCAGAATTTGCTCGCATGAAACACTTGCTTCTGTCCGTGTATTCCCCAAAGGATTGTGTGACTGCCTTAGAGAACTCTCCTGGACAGAGAAGGTCATGGTGTTTGTCCCAGGCAGCACTGAACATGTTGTCCGTGTTCACCAGCTGACAGTGATAGTTTACTTCATGCTGTAACAGCCAGTAGTCTCTGCCGTAGGCAAAACTCTCAGCACAAGGAAATAGGTCAGTGTCTGTGGCTGATGGAACGTAGCATACAACCTCTGGCTGTCAGCCGGTAGCGTCCAGTGCATGGGAGCTGTGCTTTGTAACGCATTTTTGTGGTTGGATTTATATTTATTAGGTGTTTGGCTGAAGGTGCTGGAGAAGTCGCTTTTGTGAAGCACAGCACAGTGCCTGAAAACACGGATGGTAAGTAATCCAGAAGCTTGTTGAATAGCAGCTGCAAGGTCTGAAGTACAGTATCTGTAATCACAGTATAATGTCAAATGTTTGATTTATTTTGAATTGAGGAATCAGAAAAAAATGCTCTAATAGCAAAAACAGATGTACCCACAGATGTATGCAGCAGGAGACAGAGGAGTCCATGTGATTTTTATTTTTTTTTTTAAAAGGCGTGATAGTTTCAGTAAAGGTTAGAGGTGGAACCTTAAGCTTCTTGTGGAAAGATAGCTTAAACTGCACTAAACTCTTAGTTTTATACAGACCCATGCTGTTACATTGCTCCTGCCTACCCAGGGATTTCAGCAGAGACTAGCAGGAAGATAACAAGATGTGGCCTGCCCTATCTAGCACTTTGTGAAATCTACCTTGAGCATAACGTTACTTTAATATCATGGGCTTGTACGAGCATCATGTACAGGGAAAGGCAAAAAATGTTGCATGTGATCCTAGACTTAAGGATGCTCTTGATGCTGCTGCAGACCCCAGTATGTCTCAATGCAGTCTCACAAATGTTAAGCTGTTTATTGTGTTATCAGAGATACAAGAGTTCAGGACAACATAGATGCATGGGTTATATTGTGCAGTCATGAGTAGTTCAAAGATGCTCAGGAGACGTGTGTTCTGCTCCACATGTGCATGTGATGCTTAGAGCAGACATGGAGCCAGAAGCATCAGCCCTGCCCAGTGTTTGTTCCACAAGCATGTTCTGTCTGATTTCAGGAAGAAGTCTGTCTTCATGGGCCCAGCGGCTTCGCTCCCAGGACTTCCAGCTTCTGTGCCGCGATGGCAGCACAGCTGATGTGACAGAGTGGAGAACCTGCCACCTGGCCCGAATCCCAGCTCGTGCCGTGGTTGTGCGGCCTGACACAGATGGGACAGTTGTCTTCCAGCTCCTGAACCAGGGACAAGTAGGACACCATTTTTTCATCAGTGCGTTGCATTTTAGAGGGGCTCTCCCACCCATCTAGCTGAATTGAAGACAGAATATCTGGGCACCTCCAGCTCTGTGGGGTCTGAAGACGTGTGGGATGTCACACATTCCAGGTAGAGGGATGTGTGACAGGTGCTTTTTTCTTTCTTTAACATTACAGCAAAGATTTAATGGGGTAGGCACCAAGTTTCAGATGTTTGACTCCACAGCCTATGGTGCCCAGAATCTTCTCTTCAGAGACTCCACCACAGAGCTCATTGCAATCACAGCTCAGAATTACCAGGCGTGGCTGGGTGATGAGTATCTTCATGCCATGCAAGCTCTGAGCTGCGACCCCAACAGTAAGTTATCTTTAGATTCCTATTCATAACCAAGAACAAAGATAGCTGGTAACAGAGACCATCTTTATTCTGCTTTATCTTCTTCTGACTCTTGGAGGGTTATGGCAAGATGCCAGTCTAATCTTTGAGCATGGAGAAAGGTCGCTTTTTGACCTAGAAACAGTTACCACATTGCAGAATGCTTTCCTGTGCAAATTGGCCCACTTTGTGTTATAAGATGCAGGCATTTTCTACCCTTTTTGGCGTATGAGAGACATTAATCTGCTAACAAGGGGAAATAGTAAACTGTTGCTGTGGAAATCTAGTAGTCTATAAAGAATGGATGAATGGGTTCCTAGCAGAGAATTTCCTTCAGAAGCTGAAGAATCCCTCAGTTGCTGTTTAATAGTTATGGTCTGTTCTACTATCGGAAGAATGTAGAAATTACTTGATGTGCATTCCGGCAAAGTCTGAATCACAGGTTGTAAGAATCCGTGCCTTAAGAAACGTAATAATCGCAGCAACTGAGCCTCCCAGACATGCTCTGTGCTGTGGCAAACCCCCTCGCTTCCTGGATTTGTCTCTTCCAGGCGTTGCTCTGTGACTGTCAGGTATGAGGAAGCCTGTGTTCAGAGTGGTTTTTTGCTGCACTCAACTAACATGGCTGCACTTGGTGCTTAGCTGTCATAGGAGTTCTTGTTCCTTTGCTATGGATAGGTTTGCAGTGTGGACATACACTTAATCTGGAGAGCTCTGTGGTTCCTAATCAGCTGTAAGTCTGAGCTGGGGGGAGAGAGAGAGAGAAACACAGAAGTAAACGTTTTTAATAACACGTATGGTACATATGTGACAGTGGGCAGTGTGTATCCCTCCTTGTCTGTTACAAAGACAGTGAACTGTAGTATTTGCATTCCAATCTTGTGCAGCGTTGCCAGAAAGCCTGAACTGGTGTGTTGTATCCACTGAGGAGATCTGGAAATGTGGTGAAATGGCCATTGCCTTTAAGGAAAAGAATTTGAAACCAGCAATTCAGTGTATTTCCGCCAAGACAAAGGAACAGTGCATGGACCTGATCCAGGTAGGCTGCTACAATCCTTGTGCAATAAACCAAATTAACACAAACTGCTCTCCACTGGGTAGGTAGGATCAGAGATACGCACACTTACGTAAGCAGTAGAAATACTGGATTTCAAGGAGGTGATCTGTAGCTCATGTGATATGGATGGGCCTGAACCCTGATGATCTTCAGTTGTGATGAGGGCATTGTTGCCCATCTGTCTCAAGCCTGTTGTGTGAAATCTCCTGTCCCCATCTCACTGATGATGCTTTATGCAGGTTTTGGGGGTTTTCTTTAGCAGTGTGTTGCTCTTTTGCTGTCAGACTTGCCCTTTGAGATGCAAACAGGTGTGATGCCAAAGGTGCCATCATTGTAGGAGGGAAGATATCTCCTGTTTTTTTCACAAAAATCCTAAATTTTTATTTTTCAGAAAAAGGAAAGCGATGCTGTAGTTCTGGATGGAGCTGATATTTACACAGCTGGGAAGACATATGGCCTTGTACCAGCTGCTGGAGAAAGCTACTCTGGTAAGAAGGTCAGGAAACATAAATATAGACCTAAAATAAGGTTGTTTGAAAACAGCTCTGAAAGCACAGCGTCTGTTCCCTAGCCCTGCTGGGAGAGCTGTTTTCAAAGGAAATGAGAATTACTATCCTCACATCCTGGATAGAGGAAATAAGTATGTGATGGTTCCCACAGTGAGTCTGTGACAACTTTTATCTGTCCTGCTGCAGGACCAGGTTGAATCTTTGGCAGCTTTAAGTCTTGTACCTCTTTATTTGTCTTTTTAATTCTGCAAAAAAATATTTACAATGGAAAAAATTAGTATTCACAAAATCAAAATATTTTTAACAGAAGCAAAAATACAGAAATTGCGCAGTAGATTCTAGTTAGAAACAAATTGCTTCCTGTCAATGTGGCTGCTTCAGATTCACTGATGAAAAGAGGGCTTGTGTCCACTGTGTCACTAAGGTGGAATTTCAATATGCTGCAAAACTCACAGAAACTTTAATACTGGTTTGAGGTTTTCATATAAAAATAACTTCTTAAAGCAATTTTGCTAAGTCACTAATGACCCAAATGTTGTTTTTCAGAGGGATGTATTCAAAAGAGCTGGTGTTAACAAGAACACTTTCATGTTTGTGTCTAGATTATTCAGTTCAAGTGCATAGTAGTACCATTATACTGGTACTATAAGTGAATGCAACATTGTGAAGTAGTAGAAGTGAAGAGTAATTATGTGTACATTCATACTTCCCAACTAGTTGATTGTTGGTACAATTGAAGTTGGTACCAGATAAGTGTAACAGATGTGTAAATGATCATTAAGCAGTGGGAATGCTTAAGGGAAGCTGTAATGTGTTTTGTTTTTTCTGCAAGCTGATGACAACAGCAATGCATACTATGCTGTGGCATTAGTGAAACGAAATCTGTCCAACACATTCACTATCAGTGACCTGAAAGGGAAGAAGTCCTGCCACACAGGATTGGGGAGAAAGGCTGGATGGAATATCCCCATTGGTGTGCTGATTAAGAGGGGCATTATTAAGACCAGAGACTGTAATATTCCTCAAGGTAAGACAACAGCACTACATATCAAAAATAGAGTAACAGTCTACTGATAAACTTTCATTAGGGAAGTAATTTTGATATTTCATAGCTCTGTATTAAGCTTATCTGTTTGTGAAGGGGTGTTGTGTTTTTAATGTAATGATTTGAAATTTTAAGTTTGCCACCCGAGTAGACTAATGGAGGGGTCATACTGAGGATGTTACATCTAACATAAAAGTATTTCTTTCCTTTATCACAAAATCATTGGCTAATTTAGATTGGAAGGGACCTTTGGAGGTCATCTGGTCCAACAAGCTGCTCAAAGCCAGTTCAGTTAGATGGGATTGCCCAGAGCCATGTGCAGGAGGGTTTTGAGTAACTCCTAGGATGGAGATGTCACACAACCTCTCTGGACCTCCGTCCCAGTGTTTCACCATCCTTGGTATAAAGAATTTTTTTCTTGTATCTAATCAGACTTTTACTTCTTTTAACTTCGGTCTGTTGCTTCTCATCCTTTTGCTCTGCATCTCTGAGAAGGATCTGGCTCTGTTGTCTTGAAAAAAAACACTATGTAAATAAAGACAGCAATACAGTGTTAGTTGTCTTTATCTCCAGGCTGACCAAACCCAGCTCTCAGCCTGGTAAGTGCCGAGTCATGTGCTCCAGCCCTCTGAGCATCCTACTCTCCTTCCACTGTATTTACTCTAGAAAGTCAGTGTCTTTCTAACACTGAGAGCTCAAAACTTGGCACAGATGTCAGAGGAGAATCATCACTTCCCCTGACTGCTCCGCTAACACAACCCAGTGTGCCATTAGCCCTCGTTGGCACAAAAGCACACTGCCCACTCTTGGTCAACTTGTTGTCCACCAGGATCCCCAGGATCTTTTTTGTACAGAGCTGGTTTTCAGCCTGCCATTCCCCCCAGCCTTTCATGGTCTTACTCCTTCCTAAAAGCAGGATTGTGCATTCGCCTTTGTTGAACTTTGAGGTTCCTGTCAGCCTGTTTCTCCAGCCTGTCCGGATCCAGCTCAACGGCAGCCCTGGCCTCCAGTGTATCAAACTGCCAAAGTTTATTCCAGTTTTCAGAAATGCATTTGAAGAGTCCCTTGTTTTTTGTATTTAATCAACTTTAAGCTTATATGGTCTTGAAAATCCTGCTTTCACACCTGGCTGTCTTGGCTTCTGCTTGAGGATATAGACCCAAGTCAGATACCAGTAATAGGATAGTCACAGAAACTCACATTGTATATACAGACATATCCTCTCTAGGTGATACTTCCAGCTCTGGGATACCATTGCAGTAAATGATGTATCCCTGTCCTGAATTTTGTTGCATTTCTTTTCAAACTGTGTTTAGTAATGGAGCAATGTAGAACAACAAGCAAAGGACCTATGACCACAGGACTCCAGATTCAAATTTTGCTTGCCTATTTCCTGTCTCCTAGGAAGCTCTTTGGTTTCATTACATAGTCAGCTAAGTAGTGCTTTGAAAATATTTCAAACGTTGTAGTTTGTGAATTCTAGTAAGGCAGCTGTAACTCATGTTTCTAGTGTTCTACTGAAATCTGCATTGTTTAAAACTTTGTGACAGTGTAACTACCTTTCTTGTGAAGACCTCATGTTTTTCACTCATTATATTGGTTTGTCTCTTTCCTCAGCTGTGAGTGAGTTTTTCTCTGCCAGCTGTGTGCCTTCAGCTAATCAGGACAATTACCCATCAAAACTCTGTCAGCTATGTATTGGAGATGATAGTGGCAACAATAAATGCAGTGCAAGTAGCCAAGAACGTTATTACAGCTACAGCGGAGCCTTCAGGTAACTGATAGATATGGTTGTTATTTAGTCTGTCAGCTTGCCAAAATGCAAGGAGGAACTATTTTTCCATCCCAGTCAGCAAAAAGTGGTTATTGTTGCTACAGTGAGATGGCATATGCCGTAAATGAAGTGGCGCATGTGTCCCCAGCTGTTCTCAGCAATACAGGTATGTCATAAGGCATTACACTAGATCAAGTCTATGGGGCCGGATGGGATTC
>NW_009593223.1:0-1265 GCF_000690535.1 Cariama cristata
ACACACTCCATCACCTCAATGTCTTTCTTCTAGTGAGGACCTCAAAACTGAACACAGGATTTGAAGTGCAGCCTCACGAGTGCTGAGTACAGATAGATCATCACTTCCCTGATCCTTCTGGCCACACTATTTCTGATTCAACCCAGGATGCTATTGGCCTTCTTTGTCACCTGTGCATACTGCTGGCTCATGTTGAGCCAGCTGCCAACCAACACCCTCAGGTCCTTTTCCACCAGGCAGCTTTCCAGCCACTCTTCCCCAAGCCTGCAGCATTGCATGGGGTTGTTGTGACACAAGTGCAGCACCTGGCACTAGGCCTTGTTGAATCTCATACAATTGGCCTCAGTCCATCAATCCAGACTGCCCAGATCCCTCTGTAGAGCCTTCCTACCCTCAAGCATATCAACACTACCACCCAACTTGTTGTCATCTGCAAACTTACTGGGGGCTCACTTGATCCCTTCATCCAGATCACTGACAAAGATATTAAAGAGAATTGGCCCCAATACTGAGCCCTGGGGAACACCGCTTGTGACTAGCCACCAACTGGATTTCACTCCATTCGTGACGACGATTTGGGCCCAGTCACACAGCCAGTGCTTTACCCAGTGAAGAATATACCCATCCAAGCCATGCGCAGCCAGTTTCTCCAGTACAGTGCTGTGGGAAATGGTGTCAAATCTTTACTAAAGTCCAAGAAATCGATATGCAATCACAAAATCACAGAATGGTTGAGGTTGGAAGGGGCCTCAAGAAGTCACTTGGTACAATCCTCCCTGTTCAAGTAGGGACCCCCAGGCCCAGTTTACCAGTACCACATTCAGATGACTTTTGAATATCTCCAAGGATGGAGATTCCACAACCTACCTGGGAAACCTATGCCAGTGTTTGCTCACTGTCACGGTAAAAAAGTGTTTCCTGATATTCAGAGGGAACCTCCTGTTTGTGTTTAAGTTTGGTTCTACTGCCTCTGTTCCCATCACTGGGCACTGATGAAAAAAGCCTCACTCTGTCCTCTTTCTCCCTTCAGGAATTTATCTACATTGATGAGCTACCCCTGAGCCTTCTGTTCTCTAGGCTAAATAGTCCCAGCTCTCTCAGCCTTTCCCCATAGGACACACACTCCAGTCCCTTCATCATCATTATGGCGCTTCATTGAATTCTCTCAATAATGTTCATGTCTGACTTGTACCGAGGAGCCCAGAACCGGACCCAGAACTCCAGCTGTGACTTCACCAGTGTTGAGTAGACCAGAAGGATCACCT
>NW_009593224.1:0-16702 GCF_000690535.1 Cariama cristata
CGGAGCGCGGGGTATTCTGGGTAATGTAGTTCTCAGCTCAAGACGAGGGTATGTAAGGCAGGGGGCGGGGAAAGCCGGTGGCTCAGCCTATAGCGGGGCGGTGGCGGACGCCAATAGGGGTTCGACCCGCCATGTTGGTAAAGGAGGCGAGTGGGAAGGCCGCCATCTTGTTGAAGGGAAGCGAGCTGCTTGGAGAAGGATGGTGGTGAAGCAATGCTGACTGGCTGTATGGCGGGACGGCGGGCTGTCTGCTCTCTACCACAGGAGTGTCAGTAGCGACTCCCCTTAGTATTGTCCAGGGCAGTGCCAACTACGGCGCTTCTGGGGCATGGGTACTCTCATGTGGGTGCTCATTCCTCTGAGCCACAGACCCTTTCTCTGTTGGTGGGGCCTGTGTCCTGCTGCCCCCCAAACGGTGCACAGGCTTCTAAAGAAGGAGAAGCAGCAGATGTTCCGGCAGTGCCCGTCACCCTGGCAGGCATCATTAACCCGCCAGCTCCCTTCCAGTAGCTAAACTACTGTTTACATTTTTAAGGTTTCTGGGAAACTCTTCCAACCTGTAATTGCTTTGAAGTTCAGATTGGCCCTAACGGCTTCTCTGACAGGAGTGAAAAGTGAGCATCGGAGAGGGTAAAGCAATTACATAAACTACTTAAATAATTTGTTTTAATTTCCCGTCTCTCAGTATTCTGGTGCTACCTCATCTGTTTCAGGGACTCAGCATCCTAGCAGAGTGTTGTCAGATGAGCAGTGATGGCTTTCCTGGGCAGAAGGAGAAACCTGCCTTTCAGCCCTTCTAAGTCAAATTGCTGTCTCCCGGAAAACTCATAAACCCTGACTTTTAAAACTTCCAGCACAGTCCCTGAGAGTTTCTTTGCAATGATCATGCATGCTAAATGTCTTTGCAGACTTGCCATGGTTCTCAAACTTGGAGAAGGACTGCTGCCTTTTTGTGCCTTTCCTGAGGGTGAGTTATGAAGGGAGGGGAGGGGGTGTTTCAGTGAATAGTGTGCTATGAAAGTACAAATACCAAAAATAAAATTCAGCATCATGTTATTATTTTTCTTCTATGCCCTTCTCTGTAGATTTTTTTTTTGATCCAACAAGAATAGGGAGAGTGGATAATGCATATGCTGTGTAAAGTCCAAAATGTTGTGCCAAACAAACTTACTTTGCCTGAAAACACTTTGCATCCTTTTGTTTTGACCTAACTGGACAAATTACATGACTCAGAATAGATGCTATTCCAATGACTTCATACAAAACTCAGGGTACAATAATGGAATGTGTATATCATGTCCTAAATTTCTCTAATTTCTTCTATTTAAAGCAGTGTGGATTCTATTCAGATATTTACAAGGAAGAATAAAGCAAGTTAAAAGTTTGCCTCTTTTTTTTTTTTAACATATATCCATCATGCTACAGTAGTGTGTTGTTTGTGTTAGTTTTTCTATTCAAACATGTTATCTCTAGAAATCGTTTCATTGGTGGCTTATAGTATTTTACATATCCCACAGTACTAAAAACATCCAGGCCTACTGAAAACTTTCTGAAGTAGCAGCTGGAGGTCAGGTAGGTTGCTGAAATAATGCTAGGTGCCTATGTCCGTATCTGAAATCCGACCCACTGCACTTACAAAGAAGTTTCAGTATCACTACATCTAAGCTGCAGAAATTTCCGTCTCAGCAGATGTTTGCTTACTTGGGCATCCCAGAGCTTTGCATGTATCTGGTTCCAGTTTCCTTTCTACAGTTACCTTTATTTTTAAGTGTTTTCACACACCAGTAGGAAATTAGTATCAACATCTTTTAAAGTGGGAAGGAAAATGTTTATAAAACTGTAAGGTATTGGCAAAAAACAGCAGCTCTATGGGAAATTAACCTGGTGTGGGTATTCCTGCTCTATTGGTTATTGCTGTATGTTTGTCTACAGTTCATCCAACAAGTGTGCTGAATTTATTCAACAGTGCTATATGATCTGTATTATAAATTTCTAGTTGAGATACTTAACCATCTGAAAAAGAAGATCCTGAGAATCTTCCAGTGGTTTTGTGTATCCTATGGTATCATATCTCCCTTCTTTTATTTTAGTCATCTGATACTGCCTGCTTTTTTTCTCTCTTCTACGGTTATCAGGTGAATAATTTTATGTCTAAATTTTCAGGAAGAAGCAGATTCATCAACTGTATTCATCACTGTTAATAAACAGGGAAATTGATAGTGTTAAAGTCTCTTATGTATAGGGAATAAAATGGCATGTGTAAAAAGAATGTGTTGATCTGATGGTTTTGGTATCTACACATTTGAACAGGAGGCCATAAACATTTGAAAACTGTGAGAGAGCTGTCATTCAAAGAGAAAACATGAAGAAACTTCCTTGCTTATGGCATGGGTAATAGATAAAGAATTTTTTGTGAGGTTTCATGGCAATGTCTAAATTTAAGACAAAAAAAATTATTTTTTTCTTAGCTGTATTTGATTTCATACCTTTGAAAGAGATGATATTGCTGCTGGAGGACAAATTTTTGTGTTAAATACTGAATATGTTTTCAGTAAAGTACAAATGGAATAATTTAAAATATAGGAAGGCATATGTCTTAACACCGGAGCACAGAATTTGATTTATTCTTTATCACATTCCCTGAATATTACCTGCACCTCTATACATGGGCAAAAAAGCACTGGAGAAATAGCATGTTTGTGAAGATGTGCTTGAATTACTGAAATTTGTTACTTAAGCAGCTAAGATTTCCAGAATTAAAAGATATCTTCAAGATCACTTCCTGTGGCTCAGGACTCAGCTTGTGCAGTTGGTAACAAGTTCTTGTAGTTAAACATAAATACCAAAGGTCATGGAGTGATTACACAGCTTTAATGCAACTAAGGCTCATTTGCATATTTTACAAATGTGAACTATGACCATTAGTGCAGCTATCCTAATCCTAGCAGTATTATTTCTGTTAAAGTTTTAAATATCTCAGACATAAAAAATGACCATATTCTCATTTTCTTATGATAGGTGTCTTAAGCTCTTTATCCAGAGCTGAAAAACAATACTGGAGTTAGTGGTCTCAATGACGCTTTTGCTTTAGGTGACCTCATTTCTGGTCCACAAAACATTTTTAAAAAATCAAATTTTCAAAGCTTGAGGCAGAAAATTAGTAACATGTTTACCACATAAATTAAATTAAATGATTACAAGTAAAGTGGAATTTTGTTTTTCAGGAGCACAAGCTGAGGTTTAAGGACTGGGCCACATTTCAGAATATAAAAGATGTTCAGTATCTTTTGGTACTATAAAGTTTGCCTGAGGCTAATTATATGATTATTTTTGTTTTCGTTCCTGCTTTGTAAGTGGCAATTATGATTGTCTGATACCAACACAAGACTTAATCTAGCCAAGTTTAAGCTTAATTCACTTTACATTAAATTGAAACTTGTATTGGTGTATTTGGTCTGGCTGGGATGGAGTTTCTTCGTCGCAGCCCGTATGGTGCTGTTTTGGGTCTGTGGCCCGCTGCTGGCCAAAGCTGAGTAATGTTGGTAGCACCTCTGGTATAACGTATTTAAGAAAGGGTTCCAGTTATTGGGTTGTTTTGCTTTGGCTGCCTCTTTTTTAATGTGTTCACTCAGATCATGAATAGTTTCAGAGTTGTCTGGGATAGAGAGAAAACATTATTTTCCAATTAAGGTGGATATTTTACCCTTACGAACCAGCATAAAGTCAAGTGTTAACCTCTTTTGAAGTGTGACTGTATGGATAGTGGTCATTTCAGTCGTTATTTGGTAAGAAGAATCTCCAGTGTTATTACCAATTTGCTTTAAATAATAGCTAATAATTTTTTAATGGTTCTTGCCACCTCATACATGGGAAGCATAATAGTCCCATCTTTTTCAGGCTCTGAGATAGCTTGCCTTTTCTGAGAATACTCAAAGCAGGGAGACGACAAATATTGAACAGCTGAGGTTATCTACCCAATATGACAAGATCCAACCAGTCCCATGGGAGTGAGGTATGCTAATGTACCATGAATTAAATAGGCTTCCAAGGAAGTATGTATAGAAGATGATGTCAGCTCACAGTTTCGTGAGTTATCAAATAAACATCAAGTATCATTCTGTTTTGGTACAACTACTCTGTCCCACGTAGCATGTCGCATTTGCTTTCAAGTAACAAGTGTTCCCAGGGGCAACTGATCCCAGCTGGTGGGTAGGAGTTTGAGCTTCACACACAGCTGTGTTGGATCAATTTGGATCAGTTCCCATTTGTTGTCAGTGGGGATGACATTGGACAGGAATTTCTGCCCTCTAGGGATTCCAGACTGGTCTTTTTACTGACAAATTACATGCTATAGGAAGCATGGTGACACCTTCACTAAAGTGACAAGGGATATGGGAACACACCCAACATTTTGAAACAACTAAGTCTTTAGCATAATGGTAGGCCAAATGAAGAAAGGTATTTTAATAGTTTATGCGAAGATGCAAAGACTCAACTCTTGGAGGACAGAGCATCTCTATGGGTTCCCTTCTATTGATCTTGAGTTACCTGTGAGTCACCTCAGTGTAGACCCAAGTCTACAGGTTCCCAACAGTGGCACGTTCAGAGGCAGGTTTTGGAAGGATTTTTTTTTTTACCTATGAGTGAATAGTCCTCACACATTTCATTAGACTCTTGCAGTAGTTCAACATAACATCATCAGTCAACCATAGCTTGGATCTATGTGGTGGCTTAGGTGGGGTACGCAGTAACCTTATGGGTTTACCCATTACGACTTCACATGGAGACAGTGTGTGGTTTTTATTCACAGTGCTCTTGATGTATATGAGAGCCAAAGGTAAAGCATTTGGCCATTTTAGGCCAGTTTCTTTACAAATTTTGGCCAGTATATTTTTTTAACAGAGCTCTTCCTTTCAACGGCTCCACAGTAGAAATGCTGTTGGATTCCTAGGGCTTTACAGACCCCCCGGACAACTTGTCCTGTGAAATGAGTCCCCTGGTCGCTGTATAGTACAAGGGGTTTTCCAAAATGAGGCATTCTTTCAGAAGTTTCTTGGTGACAGTAGTAGCATCTGCATTTCTACATGGGCAGGCCTCTACCCATCCTGAGAAAAGTTTATGATTACAGAAATGTAGTTACAGCATTTGGGCATCTGTTTAAAATCCATTTGCAAATTTACAAAGGAAACCCATGGCTCTGGGTGTGCTGCAACTTTAGTTTTGACCCTTCATCTGATGTTATAGACCAAACAAATAGAACAAATGCTGCAGTATTGTGCTCTTACAGAGAAATCTGGTGCAAACCAATCTTGTTGTACTGCTGCAATCACCCCGCACTTGCCAGTATGAGCCACCAGGTAGGTGACACCAGCAAGGCAAGGGACGAGAACCTGAGGTCCAACAAAGTGGCCATCCAGGGAGTGCCCAAGGAATCGAGGTGTAACGGGCAGCCTGGACACAGCCAGACAGCATTTTCATTTCCCGGGGCTGGGTCCTGCAAAATAGACAGTTCTGAAAGAGAAGTAGGTGGTAACTGTCTGTGGAAAGGCTGATGAGACCATATTCAGGAGCCTGCCAGCCAGAAAGGTCCACTGTCCTTGCTGACAGATCAGCTGAGGTATTTTCTTGTGCGATATCATAAGAAAAACATGAGTTTAGCATTTTACTATTGCTAAAAGAGAGAGTAATAGTACTGCTTGCAGAAGAGCTTCAACATAGCAGCCATTTCGAATAGGAGTGCCAGGTGATGTTAAGAAGTGGTTTTCAAGGTTGCCCACAGTTGTGCACAGCCCCGAAGGCGTATCAGGAATCAGTGTAAACACAGATTGCTCAGGGGAGCTGACTGCTCTTGTGCAAGTCCAGAGGTGCGAGTCAGGACAGCAAGTTCTGCAATTTATACTGAAGAGACCGTTGGCAATGAATAAGCTTCTAGACTTTTGCTGGAAGTACAGGCAGCACACCCTGAAGCTGGATGCCCTGTGGAGCCGTGGGGACAGGACCCATCTACAAAAAGGATGATGTCTGGCTTCTGTAGGGGAACATCTCTGATGTCATGGAGGGGTGCCAGGGGTTGTTCTGGGACAGAAAAACGGTCACGGTGGTCTCTGTAGGCAGGGGCAGGATGTAATGCTGCAGGGTTAAGGACAGAACAGCAAGATAAATGTTGGCTGCTGACAGGAGTCATTTTCGTTGGAAAATATGTTTGTGCAAGTTGGAAATATGCCGGGTTTTCCCTTTTAGAAGCAGGGCTGCAACAGGGTGGGGAACAGCAACTGTTAGGGCATGACCCAGGACCAGAGTATCAGGGCTTGGTTTTTTTTAATCAAAAAAACAGCTGCAGTGAATTTCCGTGATTTCTTTTGTTTGGGTTTTGTTTTGGTTTTTTTTTTCCATTGGATGTCTTGTCATACCAGCTGAAAAAGACATCCCATTGGACCTGGGCCACCAGGTTGCCTGAGTATTTATACCATTAAACATATCAACAAAGGAGCCAGACTTGCAAAAATGAATGGTTTATAAAAGTTTTATTAAAAAAAAGGAGTATGCATGTTGCTTCTCAGTTGGTAGCTGTGAAAAGTGTTGGGATTGCAGTCCTGAAGAATTAAACCAGTATGTAAAGAGGTGTGACATGACCCTCAGTGCCAGGACAATTTTTTCAGCTTTCAGCCTAATCTGAACAATGAATATGTAGGAAAATTAAAGTATTTGAAGTCCAGCTCCAAGCATCTTTTCTTTACATTATCTTCAGCAAAGCTCAGGAACCTGAACTTGGGAAGAAAACAGAAGTAGAAAGGGATGGTAACTCACAAAGTCCCCAATTTAAAGCACAGAAGGCTATTATTTGACTTTGCCTGTGCTGCTGAATAAGTGGGCTTGGGTCCAATCCCTGACCTCAAGGCTAACTGGTGCTTAGGACTAGCCCACTCCCTAGGGACCTCCTGAAAACATCTCGTTGGAGCAGTCCAAATACAGCTTGAGAGTAAGTTTACAATTAAGCAGTGTCAGTTACTGGGAGGTCAGTGCTTGAGCTGCACCCAGGAGCTATTTATTTAACAGTATAAATTTATCATCAAAGTCTTCTCTGTTAATGGAGAATGAAAAATTTCTTTACTGGTTGTTTCAGTTCACCTAATGTCAAGTGACTTCAGAAGGGGGACACATTGCAGAAACCTTCTTGTGTTAATTATTAGGACAGTGGCTTCCACAGGCTGAACTTAACTTTTATATGTACAACACGAGTGTCCTAAGACAGTGAATCCTTGAACATCATACCATGAGCCATTTCTGCAAAAGTTTCAGGATCTTACGTCAGCCAGCAGCTACTAGTGGCCTGATTATTGTATAGAGAACATTAGTAGTTATATTTTGGATGTGAGCATTTTCCAGTGAAACTGTAAGATCCGTTTTCGGGAAAAAAAATAAATTCAGAACCTCTCTGTGTGGCAGTACTGACTCTCAAAGAGTTCTTGAGTTCCTCGTTTGCAAGACACAAATGTAAAGCCTTTGACAAAAGTTCGTTTTGGTTTGAATCTTTAGGCAAAAAAGGGTTGGGTTTTTTTTATGCAAGTACTTTGCTCAGAAAGACTGGAACAGCTCCAGCATGCCTAAGGCTTATAACTAAATCAGTGGCTGACATAAGAGAAATTAAATGTCTAAGATGAATTCCAGATAGTTGAACAGACTTGCAGGTGGGAGGCTCAAATAATTAACATAAAAGCAGGCTGGGTGAAGTCTCAAGACAGAAGAATGCAAAATATATCAAAAAAATCACAATCTATTCTACTAAAATAATCATGGATGTTAAAAATATTCACTTTTTATTTATGTCTTCAGATTTCTCCTGCAAAGATTTTGTTTGAATCCAAGTCATTCTTCTTTCTACATTCGTATTACCCACTGTCTGTGTCATCCAGAAAAAATATCAAATGTAGCAATAGTTGGCAGCCATGAGATAACCTCCTGTTGTTATAGTGATGTCCTAGACTTCCCAAAACTGAACTATGTCAGATTTATGTGGAAAAGCAGAGCACCAAGTTTTGTTTATTTTTGTTATGACCATGCTAGGGAATAAATACAGACTCCTTTCACAGATTAAGAATGCATCTTTTTTTTTTCCCCCAGAGCTAGTCAAAAATACAGTCCTTTCTGAGATTAAAACAATGGTACCTTAGAGTGTTGCGTACAGTGATAGGGTGCTCTGCAACTTCAGTACCAATTTATGACACTGGGTGGATCTCTGAAGATCTTGAATTGACAAGAAATCTTGAATTGACACTGTCTTGGCATGAGAACAGCAGATTGGGCTCCACCCTCTTTGTTAGCGTCTTGATTTCTCCATTTTTCATCTGCTGTGTGGATGGACAGGATGATTTGCTGTGGCATCACTTTACTGTTTGTGTCTGAAAGAATGGGAATAAATTATCACAGCAAAGCAGCAGAATAGGCAGTTAAATACTCTTTCTGATGAGAAACTTCAGTTGCTGGAAACGTTGGGAATCTACAATTCCTCGTCATAGGATTTAAACTCATCTTGCTTTTGAAATACTTTTTCTGCGCCAGTTCTACTGAATCTGGACTGAACAGAAGTCTTGAAAGGTAAGGGATATTTCTGCTTAACTTTTGAGGGCACATTGTTATAGCCAACTCTTTTAGGTAAAACTTTACTTCTTTACTCTGTAGTTCTAGTTTTCCAGGATGTCTTTACATGTCGTACTTAATTATCCAGTTTCTACAGTGAAAAAGTCTTCAGCTCCTTAGCAGTGTTTGATGTTAGATTTGCAGGTGTTTGTCCTGGGTGAACCAAGACTAAAATTCTGTATTGCCAAAATCAAAAGTATTCTATTTGCACAAGTAAAGTATTTAATGATACAAAAATTGTTCTTTATTGAAAAGCAAATCTCTTGAAATCCAGCTTATTGGCCACAGAGAACTTGCTGCTTTCATCTAGCTGCAAAATGTAGCTAAATCTGTAGTGCAATTAACAAGTGTGTTATCCTCTAATATGTATCTCTCCAAGGAAATAATATTTGTCTGGTTTAACAGAAAACTGAACATCTGTCCATGTACTATGCAACATATAATTTCTCAGATACAACCTTACAAGTACATATTTACAATCTACTGTAAATCGAAGAATTAGGGATTTTAATTTATATTGCAAACTTTATATTGTTGTAATAATGCTGCAGAGTAGGTAAGAAAAATAATCCTCTTCAAAAACATGAGACACCTCTGCTGTCTGTAGTAGTTTTTAATAGGCTGCTACTAATGTGTAGGGTCTTCTGTGTCCTGAGACCAAGTCAGTATAAGGCTTCTACAATGTATGAAATATGGGGAAGGTCCCACCGTGCTGTGGATTTGAATTCGGGTACACCCCCGAGCTGGATAATTCCCTCATGAACTTTCCTTACAGTTTCTTTTGTAGTTACACAGGTAAGCATTGAAGGATGGTTTTATAATTTTTTTGATTACAGGATCGAGAGACTCTACTTAGGGCTTACAGCATCTTTTACAAATATTTAATAAAATGTTTAATGTAACATTTCATTGTGTATGAAAGAACTGGCAGATCATGGTTTTATGTTGGTTTTGATGAAGTTTCCCATGTGGAATAAGATATTGACCAATATTATTTCCCTTCCTTAAGCTTCGCCAAAATGTAATGTTTGTGAAGTTTTTTAACCTCTTATGATTGAACTGCTATAGAAATGCAAAGTATATGTTACTAATTCAGAGAGACAGAATACCCTCAGTACTTAAGCTGTGTCTTCATAATTGATGCTCCTGCTTCTCGGTTGCATGTAACATCCAGCCGTAATATTACACTAATAGTGCCTTCATACCATAACTCATTCAGTTTAAAATTCACATGGCTTTTGATACTTCACTTTCAGCTATGCCATGCTTTTAGTAACCTAAAGAAGTGAAATAAAGTTGCTTTGAAGTTGATTTAAGAGGCATTTTACATGCTTCACTAGATTTTATATAATGGAATATAAATTTAAGCTAAGAATATATAACTGCAGAAAAGAGTTGTGAAAGCTATTTTTCTCTACTTCCCTAGTCAGACCTGAATTTAGTACATATGCAATAACCTCTGTTGTGCCTCTAATCTTAATCAGCTGAAACAAATACAAATGAAGACAACATTCAGTTTCTTCTCTCAGAACTACCAGGAGCACATGAGTATTCATCATATGATTCAACTGCAATGAACACACTTGTCACTGGAAATATGAATTGTATCACTTTCATCCATGCATCTCAGTCCAAACTGTAATGGCTTAGGCAACTAAAGCAAAATGCACTAGTAGAGACAGTGCCTTCGTCATCCGTTCTTTGCTGTCATCTGTCTGTCTTTGTGGCCCATAGCTTTGCTGTCTATTATGTACCTGAGCATAATTCTTCCACTTACAAGGTAGAGGTAACCCAAAACCCAGGCATTTTGTGATTTACCACTCTGAAAACATTTGTCACTATAAAAAATACCACTCCCTATGTTTATTTCTCAGAAGCGATTAAAAAAAAAATTTACTAAGTAACAAGCAGCAAAAATGTAGAGACAAGAAAATAAATGCATTTAAGTGGTGTTTGAGAACCAATCTCTCCTTTACTAAAAAGCAATTCTCACTGTAACTCTGCTTTTGAAATAATAATTAGTGAGAAAACACATCTGTTTGATGGTGTTAACAGCATCCACCTTCAGTTCTGGGGTCCGATCCGCACATTGTATCGCCACAGCTTCACTGACTTGCGTGGCACTGCATTGTACACCCACAAAGGGTTCATCCCAGAATTTATGTTCGTCTGTTTTGTTAGAAAAGCATCCTGCCCTCCTTCACATAGAAAAGGCAGAGAACTGGAGTCACTATAGCTTAGAGCAACTGAAAAAAATATTGGAAAAGGGAGTAGGAGGCGATACGAAGTCATGACCTGACTGGAGACCTGGCAGGTGAAACGCTCCCACCCGTTGATGGCACTGGCAGAGTTACCCTGCAGACAGCCGTTGTGTAGTTCAGTGCTGTTTTATTTCAGATGCAGATAAAGACATGATGAGCAACTGCTTGAAAAGTCTTAGTTAAAAGCTATTCACATAGACACAGCATTTTGGTACTTGAGCTACTGCTCAAGGAAAGCATAGTATACCATCCTATTAAGGAGATTATTTTTGAAATTTGAGTCACATATTTCCCGGTTACTCTTCATCTTCCAATGGCTTATAGAGTGGTCTACTTTTTGAACCTCTACAATGAAACATAAATTTAATAAACAGTTGGGCTTGATAGCTGGTTGGCATGGTTTCTCTGTCAAGAAATGTTTAGGAATTTTACAAACTTTTTTTTCCTTTTGGGAAGTGCTGTTATGCTAAAATCAAAACATACCAGTTTCAACTAATTTTTTTTGTTGTTGGGAAGCTCCTAAAGTTAGAACAGAATGTGGACAAAACTCTTATAATAGGGACATTCCTTAGAAAAGCTAGTAGTCTGATCATTGGAGTAGCTGATTAAAAATAGTAAACCCAATTTCAATCCTTGTTCTTTTTAGTTCTGTGAAGACAAGTAAAGACCAGCAAACCTTGGTCTTCTATCTGCCCAGTGATTTCCAAGCCATTAAATCATTTGAAGGTGAATGCACTCAATTTAGTTTTTTTGATGAAACTGTCATGTCTGCAGCCAAAAATCTCTTTTTGATCTCAGTTAATTTGATCTTTCTGACAAGAAGACAAAAAAAAGGGATTTTCTTCTGTTGGCATTTAAGTCTGAAAATTGGTGTTGAGGTGTGCTGGAGCATCCAATTTGCACTTTTGCATCCACTCATTATGTTACCACTTCTACCTTCCTACCTAGGTATTTCTTCCTGCTGGTGTCATTCAGCAAAGCTTTTTCTACCTCTTGTTCTGCCTGAGGGTTCTTCCCATGTTCCAGCCTATCTCCACCGGTGTTTCCCAGGCATTCTGCCTGCCCTTCTTTTCTTTGTAATCCTCATTTTTGCCCTAGACTTTTTATTAACCCTTTTTTTTACCCGAAGCCACCAATCTTCTTTTATATGAAGTCCCAGCTCAACAATTTCATAGCTCCCATCTGCCCTTCCTCTGGACTGCATTTCCAAGTATTTTCCTTTTAATTCTTCACAGATATTTGAGCACTCACTTCCAGCTAAAATCAATGGGAGCTTGGCAGACCTGTAAGAATCCAGGCCTAGTCACTAATAACCTGAAGGAAAATATTTTTTGTTAAGACTTTATTCCATATCTAGATTTAGCATTGGTTCATCCCCTCATCCCCCAGTATCTTTTACAAATTATTTTAAACACAGTAAAAAGTTAGTAATCTTAAATCTTTAGCAGTATTTACCAGAATTGTCTAAATCTGCTAAATACCCTAAAGGTAAATGTGATGTAGTTCTTTTGCTGAAAATCCTAACATCTAATTGTGATCTATGTAGAAAAAAAAAATGCATAGTTCCATCACTTCTGCTCTGTCTGCCTAACCAGGTCAAACTGCTGATTTGAATCATTATGTATGACCAGTTACACCCACTTGTGTTGAGGCAGGTGTGGAAGGACGTGTGTTTTCAGAGGCTAAAAATGTATGTAACTTAATGATTCTGAATCATTTAAAAGTGATCTAAATCTAAAAGCCAGCCAATCCTGTTCCCTTGCATAGCTATTATTCTGTCAACGTAGACTATGCTCTACCTAGTACGATGACACAGAAAATGCCTTCCACCTCTCAGAAATCCACTAACTACATTACTTGTTAACCCAAAAGGGACAAAGGTATCACAAAAACAAGAGGGTAACTCAGCAGCAGTGCCAGGAGTTTGCTAACCTCAGGACTGCTACCAAATACAAGAGGATGACAGAGCAACAATTTATTAAATTTAAAGACAAGCAGATGGTCTTCTCAAAGACACTGAACATCCAAGGGTATGTGTCTTGCGATGGGCACTGGATAGTAATGTGGATCCCCTCAACACTCTCTCACTTTTTAGGAACTCGAAAGGACCAAAGGACAGAGTGAGTTCACTGGAACCATTATTCAAACAAAAAGTGTTTCACGGATGGCCTTGAAGACTTTGATCACTGTTTTGCCCACAGTGGACTTGTCTATGCAAAGCTGGTTAGCCACTGATTGTAGGAGTTGGGGTCACAATACTGCACAAGGCTGTGGGTACTCTTTTGAATGCAAGTATGGATTCTAAAATATTGTGCAAGAACAGTAAAGGAATGGAGCCAGCTCAGAGACACCTTCAAAAGGTGCCCCTCCACATCTGAAAATGACAATTTTCATAGCTTCATCTGTTTTAAAACCCAATGACCAGCTCCCTTTATCTTTCTTTTTTTCCTCTGCTATAAACAGCATTTCTTATCCTGTAAAAAAGACTACAGAGGGAGGTGAGATGGATTATTCCATGGTCAGATCTACATTTCCTAATTTTATACCACTAAGAAAAAAGAACAGCATAATGAAAACAGAGCTCTCCCAAACATGAATAATGTTTTAAGCAGTGAAGAGAAATGGAGAGTACTATCTTGGATATACAAAAAAAGAGGCAGAAAAGCAAAGTAGAACAGAAAGTCTACTTCTAAAATCTTCATGAAAATTTTGAAATGTTATGCTATATTATGACAAATCTACTAAATTCTACTGTATTCCTAGGAAAAGAATGAATGTAAAAGAGTGATTAGCATGCTATGTACAGTAACATGCTATTACCTTTAGTTTGTCATGCTGCCTTTAATCATCTCACATTCCTGTCTCCTATTAAGTCATATTTATTTTTACTTGTAGACTCTGCGCTGGTTGTGCTTTGCATTCTATAGATCTATGTAAAAGGTAAGAAGAAACTCTTCTAAATATTGGGCAGTTTATCATTCTACCTTTTTTTTTATTTAAACCTCTCAGGTTTGTCTTATTTCATGGGAAAGGGCACGGAAGGGCTTTCAGGTCTATTTGCCTCAAGCAAGTGTTACTTGCCATTTTTTTAATTATCAAGCTTATCAATAGTATCAGGTGTGAATGAGGAATGTGGTTTTTTTATAAGTAAAAATTGTTTATGAAATGTATGTATTGCATGTATTAAATACACATAATAGTCTTCTTACTGATTCAAGATGGCATTTTAAGTACATGAATTATAAATTCACAATATTGTAAACATCTAGATGGACATTTAAATTAAAAAAACCCCAACTTTTGCCGATTAAAAGTGTTGTGATTTTTTACTAGGTCCTGCAATAATCAGGGCCTAGTAAAAAATCACAACACTTAATTATTGCAGGATCTAGCAAAAACAAAGGGCAATATCTAGAAAAGAGGTTTAAACATAATATTTGGGCCAATGACATTAACTGCTGTAGACATTACTTTCAAAAACGTCGCTACTTCTTTCAGTTTCTAAATGTAGAAAGAAGTCTAACTTTGGGTTCTTTTTTTTTCATTTTCTAATCTACTTGTAACATTTAATGTGTACCAAGCAACTGCAGGAAAATTTGTTGGTTTCATATAATCGAAAGCACTGGAAGAGGGATGTATGAAGCCACATTTAACGAAAGACTCAGAGCTGAAAAAGAAGTCAAAGCCAACATTATTCATGCAATGGTTGTTACAGATTTCATGACTAGAACCACCTTTCCCATGCCAGGCGTTGAGAGCAGTACTGTCTTTTGCTTTTCTGGCTCACGTAAACTCCAGCAGCAGCATCTGTGGCTTTAAGCCAAGACGCAAGGTCTGTGGATAAGCCAGCACAACAGTCTGGCATGTCTCTGAATCAGCGCAAGTGCTACTTAACACAGGTATGGAGTCTATGAAGGAAGCTGAAGGGTCCTTCAGAGCTCCGCAAACCTCTTCACACCAGCTTGTGTGTTACTATTAGTCATGGTCCCACGGTTTTACAGTCCCACAGATATCAGCCAGGGCTGTAGGATTCCTGCAGAAACCTTTGTTTCTCCACCAGAAATTCCAGTACCAGTCTGTTACAGTTTAAAAAACAAAAAGTAAGCAATAAATTAAACACAGCAATTTATTGCACTTAAGGGTGTATTTGAATTAATAAATTTATGGGAGTTGGTTACACCTGAACAAGCAGCTACTTGTTCAGCCACCAGTGTAATTAGAGTTGGTCCTGTTCTGGCTGAAAAATTTGGTTACTTAGATTTTGGCAGGAGCATCTAAGCAATGTCATATTGGTGTTAACCTTCAAAAGGTGTCCTATTCTTACAAAGCAGCCCAGCTACTGAGCCCCTGATGTTTAGATTTGAAATCCAGATCTCAGATGGAGGTTTAATGAAAATTTGGGAGGTAAGAAGGAAGACCAGATATACCAAAGTCAGTCCTGCTACCTTAGTATTAAAGTTTTGGGGTTCTCTTAGTTCAGAGAAAAATTGGGTGTTCCCAGTCTTTATTACCAATAAACACAGCAGAAAATAAAAGCCTGTATACCCTTGTCTAAGGCACCTGGTCCAAATTTTGGCTCTAATTTCCTGGAGCCAAAACATTCTAAACAGCCAAGTGTTAACTTTAATCTCTGGAATAGGCCTACTGTCTTCAGCTAAAACCAAGTATCTGTAAATCTGCAGAATATGGTCCCTAGTTTAGGCAACATCTGAAGAAGCAACTCTGACTGAACTTCTTTCACAACAACACAAAAATCTGCCTAAGTTTCTGTTGCAAAAGAATCCACAACCTGGACTATGTTCACATCCTGTTAGAAAACTACTCCAGATGCTGAATGCAAAATAATAGAACATGCCTCAAAGACGAATGGGTGCCAGTGAGCCAGAAATAGTCTTAAATTCAGTAGGGAAATTATCAACTCTTACACCAAGATTATTCACTTAAATTTTCGAGCTTAAAAACTACTCTTGTTGTATATAAAAGATCTTTTAATTCACTTTTTCCTATTACTCTGCCTGTCACTGAATACTTAAAACATTTGAGCGTGCTGCTGCTGCTTCAAGTCCATGAAAAGAAGCACCTGAGGTTATTGATGATGAGGTGACTCATCTGTACCAGTGTTTGTAAACTTAAAGGTTTTTGGTCTACCTTCCACTGAACAAATGTTGAATACATAAATGCTACTTCAAAATTATCTTCTGTGATGCCTAAAGTCTTGTTTATTTAATAGGCAGCTGCCCCAAAATGAAGGGAGGGGTTTTGAAAAGTTGTGGAGTTTCACGTCTTTCTGTGACAAAGCCTCTGATGTGTGGAAGTAGGAGCTGTGGAGTCCTTCTAGTAACTCATGTTAGCTTATTACAGTGAAGTGTTTTCAGAGTAAATCTGGCATGCTTGAAGAAAAGCTACCAGGCAGGTTTGGCTTGTTTTCATCTCAAGTTAACTTTAGAAAATGTTTCAAGGCTCCTTCTTCTAGTGTTAATGGACTTTGCAGTGTTCCAAGTAGTTTCAAACCTCATCCAGATACTCATTTTCACAGTGGTGCCATTCCTGGTTTTATTCCACAAGTGTTATTTCGCAAATTGGATTTATAGTTAACCAGTGTTTCTTCCTTTGGCATGTACGCCAATTGTTGTTTGAGCCCACCACCTAAAGCACTAAGCGCTCTGGTACACAGGCCAGCCATGGGCCCCTGAGCCCGGCAGGGAAGACGGCTGGCTCAGGGATGGCCGCTCGCCGCTGGGGAGCTACGCTTATGGGGTTTTGCAAAGGGCAGACCCTCCTCTCGCTAAGGATCGCTACCCGGG
>NW_009593225.1:0-666 GCF_000690535.1 Cariama cristata
GGAAAAGTCAACAAGAAGGAACTTCTGCAGCGCTTTTACCGAGCCTAGAGCATCGCCTGGGGCCAGGACTGGGAGCCCGGGGGTGTCTGGTCCTCCGCCGCCTCCCTTCTCCCTCTACAAGGGCACTGATGGGGTGCCAGCGGCGATCAGCAGTGCCAGGTCCGGGCTCGCTGCAGTCTGACCCATCAATAAAGTCCAATAAAAGCAGGATTCGCCCCGCGCCATCTCTTCTTTGGCTGAACGGAGCCAGAGCTGCAGGGCCACCTTCCTTGTGCGGGAGCCGTTTGCAGGAGGCTCGGAGCAATCCTGGGTGTAGAAGGGAAGTGTGGGATGAACACTGGGGGGTCCCTGGCCAGGACTGCCCCCCGTGCCAGTGCTGGCAGCAGGCACTTGAAGGCCAAAGTTGCTCTGTGTAGTCCCCACGTAGGCGCTGGGAGGCAGGGGAAAAGCAGACACCACAAACACCTCCGCGTCCACCCCGAGCTGGTCCCAGCAGCAGCTGCTCGGGGCCGGACGAGCCCCAGTGGCCCTGAGTGGGTCTCAGCCCCGTGATGCCAACCCACCGGAGCCGCTCTGCCTGGGTGGGAAGGGCTGTCCGGGCACCCCGGCTCCCCCGCCTTCCCTTTGTCTGCCTCGGGATGCTCGTCCCCGTTCCCGTTGTAGCTC
>NW_009593225.1:1461-1732 GCF_000690535.1 Cariama cristata
CTGCCGTGAAGCGGTACCGTCCACCTCCCTGCTCCACCAAGCGCCGCCTCCCATCTCCCAGCAGAAGTGAAAAATAAAAGCAAAATTGCAAATAAATACTGGCTGGGCTTACCAACCCGGTGCATCTCCCCCACCCCGCTGTTCCCATGCCAGAAGGGTGCCGGCATGGAGAAATAAAAGCAAAATTGCAAATAAATACTGGCTGGGCTTACCAACCCGGTGCATCTCCCCCACCCCGCTGTTCCCATGCCAGAAGGGTGCCGGCATGGAG
>NW_009593226.1:0-17386 GCF_000690535.1 Cariama cristata
GGTAATGTTGGCCTGGAAGTCAGGGGAGGGCAGGGAGCCCCTCTGAGGGACAGTACCTGCCCCAGTCTTCCTGTCCTGACAAGGTCCGGTGCCAAAGCTTCCACCCAGACTTGGTGCTGTCGCGCTACAGAGGCAGTTCTACTGGCAGAGGCTTTCCGGAGGGTGTTGGTGAACTCCTGTGGCAAATATGCCCTTGTTTGCTGACAGGGCAAGAGGAAGGTCCTGGTTCATTACCAGAAAATAGCTTTCTTGCCTCCGCCAGCTGGAGGAGAACATACAGCCTGCCCTGTTGTCTTTGATCAGGTAAGGAATGGAGATCTTGGGGGAGTTTGACAAAGAGTAGCCCCTCGGCATATCATTTTGCAAGTTGTTTTCCTTAGAGGACTTTGAGGAGCAGTCTTTGTCCTACGCTCAGCAATGCCTGCGTGAAGTGTACTCAAATGTGGAGCAGAACGCAAGGCTCTGCAAGAGGGCTCTGAGAAACCAGAAACAGATGGAGAAGGAAGAAGCTGGCTTGATAACTTATTTGAAGTTATTTGCAATGCTTTCCTAGTGAAGGTCACTGGATCTTTGAGGGCATTAAAAAGTGCGTGCGTCTCAGCCAGATACTCCATCTTAAGGTAGATTGAGTCCTAGTTTTGTACCCATATTCGTTGCTTATTTTTCCTTGGATGTTTGTGTACATGAATTTTCTAGAAACATTGAGCTCTTGGGGCCCTCCATAGAAATCCCTGGCTTGCATCCTGGGATGCATTCCCATCATACAGCTAAGATGAATCGTTCCTAGGGTTGGAAGTGCAAGATGAGGTCTCCTGTCCTCACACACTAGCTTTGATTCTGAAATTATTGTTTGTAGAGCAGTAAAGGTCCTAAGTAAATGTTACTGAAATCCCTTTGTAGTGATAAATGATAAATCCCATTGTAGAGAAAAACAGTAAAATACCATCACTATCTAGAAGAAACACTGTACTTCTGAGCTGTATCATCACAAGCAGGGAAGAGAGCTGGCATGCAGCTGGAAGCATTTCAGAAACTGTTGGAATAGATTTTCCCTGTGGTAGGAACTCTCTAGATTTGAGGTGAGTAGTATATCTACTCCTGGCACACAGCATTTGGAGCATGCTAGCATTGCCCAGATAAACTCGGTAGACAGATGAAGACCCCAATTCATTCTATGTCCATCTTATTCCATACAGATTTTTATAAGCCTGCACTTACGTTTGGTCCCTTCATCATGCTTCTCATTTACCTGCCGCTTTGGTGGTGTGAAAGACTTAACAGTAAATTTAAACAGCTCTCTGAGCGAGCCCATACGTAGGGAATTTTCCCACATGATGTCAAGTGTCAGGCCCTAATAAATGGCACAGGTGGGGAGGCTGAAGGAGTTGTGCAAAGTTGCTCTCTAGGGCTTTGAGGAACATTGTGGAAAGAGTCTAAGAGCAGGCCAGCGATTGCTTGAACGGATTTACTGCCAGCTTATGGGGAGTACAAAGAGTATGTGAACATCTTCTGCTGTGCTGGTCTGTATTTCTGTGCTAAGACCAGTAGCAGAGCACCTGAAATACAAAGTACCCCTGTGCTCAGCAAGCTTGGGAGTTCTGAAGCCTGACACAACACTGCAGCCATTGCAGCCGGCCTGTGAGATGCTGGAGGGATGGTGGCTCTGTGGGCTTACGTTGCAAAAGTGAAGTCTTGGCATCTTATCTTCCTTTTTTCTATTGTTGTTTTCTAGGCCAAGATTTTTCAGGCTCTGCAGGGAGAGCTGAATAACTATATGGGCATTGCAGAGATGAAAGAGAAAGTACTCCAGCTGAGACAAGACATGCAGAGAGCAAACAACAATACTCGTGGTAATGACTCTGTTTCAGTTTCTATTTGGGCCTCGAGACTAATACTAGACACTTGTACATTTTGCTCTTCCTCTCAGGCTCAGCTGTTCCTCTTTGCCACTGTCTAGTGAGTGATGCAGAAGGGAAAAAGTGCAGAATGTGGTAACTGGCTATCTCTCCTTAGTGGGCAGGGGGAGGACAGGGGGCTGCACACAGAATTGCAGATATCATACATATCTGGAACAGTGGTTTTAAACCAGCTTGACTTGACTTGACGCTGCCTTTCACCTTCCTAACACAGTTCAGTTCCTGATCATTCAGGAAAGATCTCAGGGAGAGTAGTGATGCTGTTTATCTACCATCTCTTTCATGCTTTTCCTCAGTAGACCTCAGAATACCCTACAAAAAGACATGGGCCACGGTATTGTCTATTACGTTATGGAAAACAGATGCGGAGAGACAAAGTGGCTTTCTGAATGTCACAGCATGACTTCTGGATTGATCAAGGGACTTGAGAATTCACTCTGGTCTCTTCCTTCCAAGCCTAGTGCCCTGTCCGCTGGGCGACATCACCAAAATTTTCCTCTTTGCTTTGAATCTGCTGTGCGCCTGTTGGCTATCCTGTTGCCTCTAGGACTGGCTGCCCCAGAAAATAAGAGACATAAAGAATATGCATCTTTTGGAGCAGAAATGTCTGCTAGAATGGACATGAAAACATTTCTGAGTAATTAATATCCAGCATTTTGAAAGCACCTTTTACTGCCAGAGTGTTCCACAAATAAGATGCAGAAAACAACACATCCAGTGAAGGGTATTGCAAACCCTTCCTATTTAATCGAAAATATTACTTTGACTTTCTTTTGAGAGTGAGAACTTACTGCTGTTGAAGTCAGTATCAAAACTCCCTTAAGTTAGGAGAGGAACTGAGGTCCCTATTTGATACTTGCTGGTCTGGCTTCAAGCTGAATGCCTGATTTTTGGTTTCCAGGCCCTATAGTGGGTATATATAGGCCTGTACAGAAGTTAGACAATGATTGTTATTCAGCACCGACTGTTCCTGCAGTTTGGTGTCACTGAGGGCAAGGCCCTTATGAAGTGATAAATCAGATCCTGTGTGGTTCATATGCCAGCTGTTGCAGAGCTGCTTTTCCCTGCTTTTCTCTCCTCTCTGTGGACTGATGACGGTCCCTCCCCACTCCCGTGGCTGGCCCAGCTGCTGTGAAGTGTGGTGTTGGCTTGCAGCTCCTTGGACACCACCTGCGTGCCCCAGCGTGAGGAACCGCCCTACTTACACAGTGTGCACAACACCAAAAATCTCCTGTAGTCCACCAAGCTGTAGTTTGGGAATAGCCAACCCTGCTAGACATGGAGAAGTCTGTGATGTGCAGAGATCCTGCAAAGCCAGTCACTCTGCTCTGCTGGTATCAAGTGAAATCATCAGCTGTTAAAGAGAGTGCTCCACAAACTCTGCTGTGTGTTGGGTCTGCATGGCTGGGCCCACTGGTGGGATGCTAAGGTTCTTCCTGTTGGCATAGGAGTAGAGACCCGTATAGGTCTCTTAGGTCACCTTCTCTTACCCTGTATTTTGTGGAAGTGGTCCTTGAAAAGACAGAGACAGTATGGAGATCTGAACAATGCTCCGAATACTTTTTGTCATGGTAATTTTGAGACACCAGTGACTGTTTACTGAGGACTGGAACATCAAACCTTTACCCGGCTTGTCTCTGACATTTTCAGTGACTTTCTGGTCTGTGTTAGACTGCTCATGTCTACTAAAACATGCCTGGCAGACCTTGCTCCCAGAGCCAGACACTGCTTTGCCACCTGCAGAGAAAAGAGCAGGTTCAATAGCATGGTATACAAATACGGCGTTTCTGCTGTGGTTGTACAGCAGCTACTTGCAGTACAGAGGAGAGCTTGCAATTTATCCGAGCTTAATAGACAGGAGAAGTGTTTTTAAGATACTGTGAAGAGAACTGAATATAGGTGGAGAGTGTTACAACTGAGGGAGCAGAGGTGATGGCTTGCAACAGTGTGCACAAGGACAGGTCTCGAACCTGACTTTGTAGATGTGAGGGCTTGCTGAGCAAATGCTTAGATGCCCAGCTGCCTGTGCCTCATTGAGCTGAACTGCATACTTCTGTTTAGAAAGAACTGAAATGTTCCGTTGATTTAATTGCTCTGTTGTGCATCCTTAGTGCCTTGAACTGTTGTCTCTTGGCAGTGAGGATGAGGTGAACTTGTAGGCTATTTGTTCCCTGTGCTTTAGCCTGTGACTAGCACATGCTTCCCTCACAACGTATCTGCATGGGGGAGGTGGGTAAAAGGCTGCTAAGAGGAACTTCTGCTCCCTTCCCCGATACACCAAGCAGTACCGTTGCTGCAGTGACCGGTAAGGCAACAACTGCTGACTCCAGGTTTTCTGCATCCCAATAGTGTGTGCCATAAAAGGAGGGGAAAGCCTTCTCTGTCCATTATGGGTAGCTATACCTCCTTCCCTATAAAGTGGTTGAGATGATTCATCTGCTAAATGCTGTGTGCAAGCACTGTCTTGTTTTTGTAACTGTGAAGTAGTGGTATTGTGGGTTTGGTAACAGCCTAAGAGTAGTTAGGAGGCTACTTCAGCAGAGGGTTAAGTGTAATAGGACAAGCTGGAGAGGGAAAGGCCCTGCAGTGTTACCGGATTCTGGTCACTGGCGGGTGGGGGTTGGAGGGGCGGGTCAGCCCACACCTCTCTTAAACGCCCCTTCTGCCTTGCTTGCTGCTCCCAAATGCTTCTTGCCATGCGAACTGCCAGTGGGAACTGCAGAAGGAGCTCAAGGGAAAGCACCAGAAAGGTAGCTGGCATTCTGTGATCTTTTGTAGAAGATATAACCCCAGATCAACTGTTTTGCTGCTGGATACAGTATTGTATGTCCCTCTTTTTTTTTAATCACCACCTGAGCAGAACCTACTTGCTGCAACTGCGAGTTTCTATAGGAGAAACATACTCACTTGCTTTGCAAGATGTCCGATTTATCTTCCATTTTGCAGGCCATCACTAAAACTTATTTCCTGGATTTTTTGGGTGGTTTTCATGAGCCATGAGCTCCATGTTTCATCGCACCCTTTAAAACAAGCTTTCCTCTTTGATCAGCCCTTTACAGCTCCAGCTTTCTCTGACTGAAAGGGCCAATCACCGTAAATCTGGTAGAGCTTTAGGAGTTGTCTTCAACCCATTTGGCTGTGTGCAACTCAATAAATGGAGGTTGTTATTCCTCTTCATGCTAAGCTGTGAAAATGCATCAAAAAGCATTTGCTTCTTGTCTAAGCTCCTAATGCTGCTTTCCCCAAGCAACAAAGGGACTCTTCTTAGTAGGAGGGCAGCCTTAATCCCACTTGTGTGATAGCCTTAAATTCCCGAGGATCCTCTAGCTTTCCTTACCTGCAGACACAGCTTCTTTATTGTAGAAGTAGTAGGTGCACGGAGAGATGAGGAGGCTTGCTGCAGCCATGGTCAGTTCTGTGCACAGACAGAGGAGTTGATTGTTAAACCCAATTAAGTTCTGTCATGCCAAGTGCTAAATAGGGGAGAGTGTAATCTGATTTTTGTCATATGCCACCTGCTTGAATGAGAAGCCAAGCACTGCTGCTTTCCCACCAGCAGCAGTTTGTGTCAGGCTGTGAACTCTGGGGCACAGATGGACTTGTTGCAGATATTCAGTCTTTAGAATTAGAGAGTCCAGTTGGATTTTCTTCTCCTTGGCCCTTGCCAATGTGAAGATGTGGGATCACACTGGAAATCTGGATGCAGCATGTGTCTAAATCTTTCTATATGTTTCTTTGTTTTTTTTTTTTTGCAAGAGTCTTCTGATAAAGGAGTAGCAGAATGTCCCAGAAATCCTCTTTTATTAGCAAAAAGGCACCATTTCTGATTTGCATATGCTGAAGCTGCATATGTTGTTTGTGTCTCGGCAAGGGCAAGCAGCATTTAGGTCATTCAGTCAAAACCGCTTGCCTGTAGTGTGTAGAAGTCACTGCTCTATCATGAGGCCCTCTAACACAAAATGCCTTTTTTTTTTATCCCTCTTATTTTTAGCCTTGGTAATTGTTGCCTGCTTGCCTAATTGTCCTGTCAGGGTGAGTGGGTATGAATTTTTTATTGTCCATCTGTGTCCCCTGCATGATTTCCTGTATCTGTCAGGACTTGGGTGCATAGGTGACAGAGCACTCAGCTGTGCAGCCCCTGTTGGGGACCCTTGCAGTTAGGAAAGCTCACAGAACAAATAAGATTGGAAGAAAAGGATTAATGGACTCCTTTGTGGTGTTATTCCAAACGCATAATCCACCTCTCTTTTTCAGGCTCCAACCAAACAAATTGAAGCTGTTTAACAGCCCACGTACCAGAATTTCCTGTCCCTACAGAAAGCAAGCATCAGCCAGGAGGAATCTGGCATCTGAAAGATATTTTCACAGTATCTATCAGCGATGAAAATGGCCAGACCAGTAGGACTGGAGAGGCAAAGTCCTCTGTTGTAAATTTACTCTCTCGCCACTATTATCTTTTCTGGAATCTGAAAACACAATTGCCAAGGCCAAGTTAATTCAGATCTCAAAACCCCTGCCCTGAGACATGGTAGAGAATGGCTGGGTGTAGACTTCAGGCATTTAGCTGAGACCCTCCTCCTTCCTTTCCCATTGACTTTAGACAGCCTCCTAGGACTGTTGGTTTCTGTTGCTGTTTACCTGGGGCTGCCCTAAGACAGGTTATGTGAGAGGCAGACTCCATCTGTCCTGCCCAAGCCCCAGGTTTTGAATGAATAGACTGAGGAAACCAGTAAGTTGGCACTGGTTTAAATACTTTCTTTTCCCCTTCTCACAGCTGCAAAGACTGGGAAAGCATGACATTAAAGGTAGTCACGGGGAAGAAGCACACTCTAGATGGTAGATTTAGTCACCTTCGCTCCAGGGTTCCTAAACCTCCCAAGTTCACCATGCCCAGGGTCTTTGGTCCTTTTCCAGAAGTCGTGAGTAAACAGGTTTGTCAGTCGGAGCAATCTGACTACGATGTGGGAGGCTGCGCTTACACCGTACCCACCAGGCACGAGTCCTCCGGGCCATCTGCAGCCTGTGCTGCCCTCACTGGAGCACAGTATGTGAAATAGCTTTCTCTGGCTGCAGGACTTGACTACAAAGTTTGCTCTGAGAATTTGCCCAGAAACAAAGACAAGATTTGCCAAATAGGAAGTAGCTTTTATTTGCTTTGGGTAACTCCAACCCCACTTGCAGAAAAATCCATTATAAGGCACGCTCAGCTCCTCTACCCAAACCTCAGGAGCTTGTCCTAGTAGGAACAGCTGTAAGAAAAAGGGAAGAGCATAAGCTGTTGATTGAGCTAATTTCGTGGTAAAAAACCTGTCCTTGTGCTGTTGTGTCATATGTACTTTTGCCGCCCATAGGTGGATGGAGCTACAATTTCAAGCCCTGATGTAAAATACTGGTGGAGTGGTCTAACAACAGTGAGCCAGAAAGGGTAGGAGAGGATTGAATCATGTGGAGGATAAGGTGGGCTTAAAGCATACAAGGTAGATCGAAACTATCTGTGTTTCCTTCCTGATGATGAGGGAAGAGAATTCTGCCCAGGCTCTGTAACATTCTTTTTCCGTTAGTTTCAGCCAGTAACACAAAGATTACCATCCTTTTGTTTAGTCTTTTAGGAACAACATTTCTCCCCCTTTTAAAACCCTCGTCCCTTGCAAATTCTGCATAGGCTGAGAGAATAAAGCTGAACACTAGGTCACTTCTTTTACTGAGTTTGTTGTTTTCCCACAGCATGGCTAATTTGCATCCTATCGTGCTCAACCCTGGAGGTTTCTGTAACTCCCTCCAGGCTGGTAACTACATCAGTAAGCTGAGAAACACTAATTTCTCAGGATAGGTAGCTACCTGCAATGACATAGTTATCTTTTGATACCTGTTACCTCTCTGCGTTGCCTCTTCCCACACAAATAGTCCCTAGGGAATGACAGGGGAAGGTGTCAATCAGCATTAGAGTGATGCAGATCTGGCTTTTGGTGTAGGAACTTTAGGCTTTCTCTGGCATCTCTGTTGAGTGAACTTACTTCTCAGTAGTGTCTTGGGGAACATGTTAAGAGGTGAAGTGCTCTGATCCTGCTCTAAAAGAAGTCAATTTTAGTAGTGCTGGATCAGCTTAGCAGAAAAGAAAAAAGGAACTCCTTCACCTCAGCCTCATATACTTGTTGTATATTTGCTCATTAACATATAGTAATAAACCATGCACAGGATGCTTACTCTAATGTTCATTTACTGTAATTCATGGTCCTAGTGACTTAAAAGTACATAGTGTAATCAGTGGAGGGTCAAGTTAATGCGACTCGTTTATTAGTGATGCTGAAGAGACACCCTGACTCCTCTCCAATGGGGTCAGCTGCTGAACTGGGAAAGAGGCAGAGACAGACGTGGGAGGTTTAGTTACCTGTCACATTGCTAATACCAGTTTCTCACTGGAAATGTTTTCTTGTTTTAGACTTCTTGGCAATGCTCCCACACCTTCTCAAAATGCTGGCTCTACTGGCACTAAACCTTCAGCCTCTGCTTTTAACATACCTATGTCATGCAAGTTTCAAGGTGGTGCAGAAGATGATATGGATAGTAAGAAACCCAGCCCCAGTTCCTCTGCTAAGGAGGTATAAACATCTCTTCTTACATGGAAAAACCTATGTGAGTAAACACTCTGTGCAAGCTCCCTGGCTGTGTGTGGAGACTCTGCTATGCCTTAGCAGTGATTTTTGCAAAAACTTTGGTTAGCAGGACAGCTGTAGTATGCTAAAGATGGAGTGACATCTGTGAGCTTTCTTCACTACCAAACAGCAGATACCTAACTCGCTGGAAAGCAGGATCCCCATTAAATGAGAGCAGAATGCAGATGGGGTCCTGAACTTAACCTCGCTTGGCTTCCAAGTGAAGCTGTCTCTCTTCTGACACGTAATAGCCAAATCTTGAAACGTGTTAAGTATCTTAATTCCCTCTACCTTCTGCAGAAATTGAGTGCCTAAGTATCCCTTAGATTCTGTGCTTTGCTTCGTCCTGCCTGGCATGGATTTGAATCAACAACAAAGCAGAAAAAGAACTTTGCATCACGTGGTCAGTTGTCCTTGCTTTGCTACTTGACCTTTTAGCAGATGACTCTGGCATCCTTGCTTCCAACTGCTTGTTCTTGTCAAAATATTAATACAGGACATGTTACGTGGAGAGTAGGACTGGGGCATTTGGAAGACCTCAACAATTAATCTCCCTCACAGCCAGAAGGGGAGCAGTAGATTCATGCAGAAGGTTGGGTCAAAAATTTAGTGTTCTGATCTGGGCAAGATTCTGTTTTTTACTCCATAAATGGTTTAATATGGCTTATGTTACCACCCTGAGGATCAACAAAAAAATGGTTACCCAGTAGTGATGGATCTCCTGTTAGGAGTGTGGAAAATTACATCTATTAATAGCTTGAGATTACCTCCTGAGGGAGATGTATTGCACAGATTTAATTGTATTTCTCTCTTAATTCATCAGCTGTTAGTAATTACATCCTGCATTTTTGCAATGGAAAAAATGAATCTAAACTGGCTATTGAGACTGTACTTGAATAAATCATAGAAGGGAGAGGAAATTACAATGCAAATAGTATCAATCTTGTAAACAATTTTAATTCACTACTTAGCTATTCATTAATTAAATAACATCTTCCAAAAATGCATTCTGGAAAATGTAGCAGCCACACTGAAAGCACTGCTGGTCAGATTAGCTTAAAGTAACTCCTCTGGCTTCTCAACAATATGTAATTTTTAAAGGGTTCAGATAGTAAGCAGTTTAGCTTGTCAGCTGACAGTTCAGAGAAATGCTGACTTCCCCTCCTTGCTGGAAGATGTCAGCCTTATAGTCAGTGCTTTCAAATAATCTCTTACAAGAGCAGTATTCTTGTTCAGCTTCTACTTTGAACCTTTTTTTTTTTTTTAAATGACAACTGCAGTTCCTCTTGCCTCCTTTTCCTCTTTGCACACTCCACATTTGCCCACTAGTGGTTTTGGATCTTCCAGCAGATACCGTGGTTTTCCACGTCGCCATCCTGTGCTATAGCCTCAAGTTACTCAGCCAAAATCCCTGTTCCTCTTCTTCTCTGGGGACAATTATAAGAAAGGTATTTTGTTCTCCGATATGGTAGTCTGATTATACTGTCCCAGTGAATGGAAAAAAAAAAAGGCACTGTTTACAATGGCAAGGTAAGGCAGGGAAGTAGTTTTTTCATCATCATTTTTTCTGGTAAGTGGAGATGGTTTCAATGGAGAAAACTGGTCAGGATGACATGTGCGAGGCTTGCTGCCCTCTCCTGGTGTCATCAGGGGCCATGCATTCGATCTCACAGCTGCCTCAGATGGAAGTTTTCCCCTTTTGAGATGATGGGTCCTGCTGGAGTGGAGAGAAGAAGGTGCTTTATAGATGGAATTGATTATTTTAAACAGCAGTGTTTTGATTAGGATTAGCTGGACCAATTCAACTAGGCACAGCTTTTCAATTGTCATTTGCAAAGGCAACAGTGTTGACCAGGTTCCCTCAATCTGCAGATGATCCCCTCTGGTTTTCTGATGGTGACAAATGGATTGGAACTCAACACTGCCAAGTCTTCTGGCTACTCTTGCCCAATTTTCTGGGAGCATTAGCACTTAGTATGCTTTTTGTTTACGATCATGGGAAACAGTATCATGGCCCATCAGAGCATACCAGTTACAGCTGAAAATGTACAGCCATGTTTTGGTGCACATTGTGGGAATGTACTTTTAGCCAGCACATCTGTGTCTCAGCATTTGATGTGAACCCATCTTCTTATCCTGTAAGGTGGCTGACCAGGAAAGGTACTCACCTTGTAGAAATAACTTTACTCCTGGTAGCTACTGAAGCTCAGTTTGTTGGGTCATGTGCAACAATCAAAGGCAGCAGCTCTCCACAGCGGGAAGTCAGTTTTAAGGATGCAAAGTGATCTAACCTTGTGGGTCCAATGTTAAGGATCGCAATTGGCAGCTTCTTCTCCCGCGCAGCAAGAGCAAACCTGTAACCAGAGTATACCTGCAGGAATAGCAGAAGACAGAATTACTGGCAGCTTAGGAAAAAGAGGAGCTACAGAAAGCAGTAAGGAAAGTAAAATAGTTGCTGTTGGCACTGGGAACAGGGGCTGCATGTACATGCTGTGTCAAGCAACTGCACTGAATTCGGGTAGGAAATTTCTCCATTCGGGAGTGCACCAAAAAGAACAGCTTTTAACCTCTGTCAGTGAAGGATTTGCAGTTTCACAGAAACTGAAGCTTCATAGTACATTGAAGGGACATGTCCTTGTCTTTTAGTAAATCTCTGCAGCAGTTTTTATTAGTTATCATCGGGACTTATATGCTTCTACTTTGATGGTTCTCACATGGCCCAGCTTAGGTAGTACAAGAATGAAGCTAAGGCATTTCAATCATTCCTGTACAAAGGATTATAAGCTTAAGAAGTGCAAGCTCAAGGAATTTGCCTCCAGTATCCCGAAGCCAAGAGAATCACAATCAGGCAGCCTTGGTTTTATCTCATTCCGGAAGGCGTTTGAGTAGGTTTTTTTAATGTAATAGAACTTGTTACTGGAAACATTTCTCTTATACAAATTCTATTCCAAAAGCTTCCACGTGTTAAACAGGGGTTTCTAAACTACCTTACCTTATCAGTAAGAGGCTAATGGAGAAAACACATTGTGATACCAAGGACAATCCTAAACAAGCAGCAAGCGGAGAGATTCCTGCTTTCTTATTGATAATTTATTTGGGAGTTAGAGATCCTAAAATCTGGTATTCCATACGGTGTGCCGTAAGGCCTAGAAAGCTGCCAAAGGCTAAAAAATTCAACAAAAAAAAAGTGGGGTAATGATCTCTGCAGGACTGAATTGTATCAGGTATCTTGGATTTATGGGCAGTTGTGAACCTACGATGTACTGATGGAGGAGGTAGCAGAGAGAAGTCTGAATGGAGTTATTTATAGCAGCATGAAGCAGACTGGCAATAGAGTGACAGGGAAGCCCTACAAAGCAGCTCTGGAGAGGCTGTTCTGATCCACAAGCAATTAGTAGTCCTAAATTGTGGGACCAAGTATTATTGCAGGCAGAGTAGCACAGAAATGGGAATGCAGTGTGGGAAGAAGACCTACTTACCTGCATAGAGGATCCTGCCACCAGCATGGAGTCTGATTCCGTCAGGCGTTGGTGCACAAACCTCACTTTTTCCTGGCTCACTGTGTCTCCAAAGAATGTCACGTCGGGCTTCAGGATTCCACCACATTTACGGCAGGCTGGGACTTGGAAATTACGCACCTGCTCATCTGTCAGGAAGACATCCCCATCTGGAGCCACACCGAATGCTTCAGCTTTCCAGGTAGGATTCAGAGCTTCAAAGTGCTCCTGAAGCTCAGAGCGCAAGATTTGGTCTCCGCAGGCCAGGCAGAAAACCCTGCAGTTCAGAGCAAAGTCTTAATGGAGAGTTTCATGTCAGCTGAAGATCTGGAGTCTGTGACTTCTTCCTTAGAAGGCCTGGAAGGCCTGTCATCATTATCCACATTTATTTACCAAATAGTACAGGTCAAGGTCTGTCTTTCTACCTCCAGTTGTTGCTTTGTAGGAATGCTCTAGAGGAATCACTTTGAACCCTACCGTGCATCCTCTCTCCCAGTTCCGGTTGTGCCTTTTCATCTGGAAACTTTGGGTGATCACAGCCAGGCTGCAGTGGCCCTTCTCCAGTCCACTCATCCTGGGCATTTCTGGCACTATCCACTCTGCTTAGCCCTGGATAATCCTTGCATCCTCAGGATCCCCTTGTCCTCTTCACTAAGAGGACATTTGCTGTAGCAAGGAAAGGGGAAATTCTGACTGATGCAGGCTCCAAGGGAAATGATCCAAATAATGCTCAAAAAAACGGAGTGGTCTTCATGTTTCTTAAATACTGTGCTGTGAACAGCACTGTTTGGTGACCTTTTTCTCTACCCCAGCCCAACACCACCTTTGAGCATGTCATCTCCAGGAACCCAAATTCAACGTTTTGCCTCCTTTCTCAGCAGCTAACACTCTACCTGCTCATCAGTCACTCTGAACAAGAGACCAGAGGATCAACCACCCTCCCTCTGCCAACAGAGAGTACCTGTGTGTGCAGCCATGCAATTCTGTCATGCGCTGGCTCCCGGCTTTGGTGTGAAGGGCATCCACATTCTGGGTCACCAGCCAGTGCAGCTTCCCCAGCTTCTCCCAGTCTCTTAGTACCAGATGTGCTGTGTTTGGCTGGTGGGAGGAGAACTGGGGCCAGCCCACAAAGTTCCTTGCCCAGTACCGCTGCCGGGCACTGGCACTACGAACAAATTCAGCGTGCTGGATGGGCCGTCTGTCTGTCCTGGCATAGAGCCCGACACCTTCAGAACGGTAATCTGGGATCCCTGATTCAGTCGAGATTCCAGCGCCAGTCATTACAAACAGCCTCTTGGAGTTAGAAACGAAGCGCTGCAGCTCCTCTACTTCCACAGGATCTGGGGGAAGACAGGCTGGCACGAAAGCCAAGTTTGGAGAGGTTCTGGATACAGAATGGGATCTGAAATGATGGAATCTAGTGGCTCTGCAAACTCCAGACAACTTCCTGGCAGAGAACATGTTCAGCTAAAAGCCAAGAACAGAACACATGGCAGGTAAAAGAAAGCAAACCGCATGTCCTTAATTCCATTTTCCTGGGATTCTCTGGAAGATGATGCTGATAAGTATTCTTTGCTCATTTTAATAAAGAAATACAAATTATTTTGGAAATGTTAACTAAAGCCCACTGTCGGAGGACAGCATTTGCGTGGCAACACTGAGGACTGCTCAAGGTATAAGGACAAAGTTAGCACCTTTGACTTGCAGGATTCCTGCTTTTCTGTGCTGGTGTGAAGGACAGCTGCCTAAGAAGACTTGTAAAGAGCCCAGAAAGACCTGAGCATGTGGAGTCTTTCCCCAGGTATGTGCAACAGGATAAAGAAGAAATGTCAGGAAGGTGAAGCACCCCACCCCAGAGGTGCTGTCTGGGTGGTTCCTCCACAGGAGACCCTTGCCCTGCTTTCTTTAAGATTCTGCCTGCTCCAAATCAGTCCTTTCTATTTACCCCATCCTTTGCACATGTTGTGGGAAGAGAGAGAAAAACAACCTTGAAATGTTGCTTTTTCAGGACAAAGGCCTTGACTGGAGTTACTCTTCTTTTTTTATAAAGGCCTGGTGCAGAACGGGCCTTGAAATGGGACTGAAGATGATCAGGACACCGCCTAAATGCCTCTGGCACTTCCTCCTTTGTGGGTGCCATCTCCCTGTAGTCAGTGGAGAGGTGGAGGGGTACTGCTTTGCTTCTCCAGCAGAAACAGGGGGCTTTGAGAGAGGAGGGGTCACACAAATGGGGGGGCGAGGTGTGGAAACAACTGCCTGGCAGGTAGGAATGGGATGGAAATCCTGCCCTAAGGGAGAAATGGCATGCCCTGTTGGAGGCAGGCAGGATGGCTTTGCTGACAAGAAGCCCGGAATTGTGTGCAGGACCTGTTGTGACAGGAGTGGATTGGTTTGGAACTTGATTTTGTTTGGTCCTTCTGGCAGTCTGCAGTTCTCCTTTCTCCATTTCACTATTCTAAACCCATTTTTTTTCTGGGCCTTTTTATGGTTTTGCATACAAAGTACAAAAAGTTTTGAAGGAAACCATACTGAGAATTGACTGTCTGGTATTTCTGCCTCCCACTGTCTCCCTTAGCAAGGGGGCTTGTATGAGATCTGGAAGATGGAGGAAGGACTTTAATTACTGATAAGAGGGGATGGTCTCTAAAGAGTGATTGCAACAGGCCCCAGATAGTCTGGTGCTTAAAGCTTGCTTGGTAGTGTGGGATGTTCACTCACGCTTCTGCCCTCACCATCGCAACTTACTGGGAGGACACCTGAGGGACTGGGTCTCACTGGGAGAGAGAGGTCTGCTGGAGCAGATCCCTTTCAGGTGTTACAGGCAGTGGTTTGAAGGAGGGCTCTGGGCAGCTTGTGAGCTGTCAAATGGTTAAAGCACGTGGGCAGTTTCATAAATGCTGCCCACAGGAAACTTGCAGTGCCTGTGAGATCTGTGGCAGCTCTGAGGAAGTCAGAGGTATTCAAGTGGTGAGCTTACTTGTATACAAGGCTGGCACCTAAGTATATATATTGATGACCTGTGCTTCAGTGCCCAGATGGTTTTTAGACTCCTGTTGGCGTCTAAATTGCTTTGCCTGAAGTCCCCAGTTCCCGACAAGTACCAGTTCTTACAGTAAATGGGGCAATATTTAAATACATTTAAAGTTTGGGTGTTCACCTCTAAGTATCATGATACTAAATCGATGCTAGTGGCAAAGAGTAGATTTGTGTCAGTTAATCTCCAGTTCTCAAGGCTTTGTGTCATCATCAGTTGAACTACAGGGAAGACTGGACTTTCTCCATAGTCTGAATTACTTTTTAAATCTATGCAGTGGAATCTGTTTGCAATGATTTTTGCCTTGTTTTGTTGTTTGCAGGAGTTGTTGGGCATTTCCTCTGAAGAGGTTTAATTTTCTATATGAATTAATTAGAAGGGACAAAGTCTCCCAATAAGCTGTAATTTGCTTTGAGAATAACTTCTGTCATGATGCTCCCCAAAGGCTGTTAAGCCAGCTAGACTGTATTTAAATTGCTTTAACTGATGAAAATTCTCCATTCCTGTCCCTTATCATCAAAAGATCTCTCGGAAGGAAATGTTCCGAGGGGGAATGAAATGGAGATATAATATGGGCTGGCCCACAAGAGGGAGAAGGCAATGGCAGGCCCAGCAGCAAAACATAAGATACATTTGAGAGCTGCTGTCAAGCGTAGAAGTAGGACAGTGTAGGAGAGAAACTCACAAAGGACAGAATATTTCCTGTGAAATACAAAGCAGCTTTTAAAATTAAAGTGCTCAGATTAAAAATTAACAACTACTATACATAAGAAGTGAAATTCTTTAAACGTACCGATCGAGGTCCGCGGCTTGAGTTTGTTTTTAACGTGCATCCAGGATGCTCCACAGAAAGAGATCAGACAAGTTTACGGTAGAAGATAAACAGGTTTCTACAACTGGTTACGGGCCAGGAATTCAGAGGAACGGCCACGTCATCCGAGTCTCTTTTGCTGTAATAATAACGGAGGGGGGTGGCTAACGGCCGCACCGAACACATCTAATGAAGTAAGAGCGATAGGGTGAGTAACGCCTGAAAACGTACCCTTCGGAACGCTGCCGTCCTGGGCCGCAGGAGGAAGGGGCTGGGCTGCCGGCAGAGGATTTTTCTGGGAGATGTAGTTCACAAAGGCATTCAGCCCTGAGCAGAGACTACAATTCCCATGCTTCAAAGAAAAAAAAAAAAAACAACCAACCTCCGAGTTCCTGACACCTGATAAAGTCAATTTGAAAACGCTAAGACCTTCATAGCTGCCCTCAAGGAGACATACTAGAGTAAAATCAAATAGCTTTGATTAAATGCATTGTAGATGCTTGTCCTTATAAAAAATGTGCTTTCTTTTCACTGACACTTAACAGGCTTTAAGCTTAAAACGTGACTGAATAAATAATGGAAGAAAAATCCACTAAGGGCTGTTAAAGACATCTCTTCCGACTCAGGAATTCCCCACGATGTAAATTGTTGGAGGCTATGAGAGTACACTGGGCTGATACTTTTGCCCTCTTCTGGCACTCTTCCTTTGGTACCTGCATTTGGCCCCAGGAGCGATGGACCTGTCTGGTAGTCCTGATGGTCATAGTTAAGCACGTTTGGGATGACGGGAAAAAAGTTTGGAAGATAGATGTGGAAAAGGCCCGTGGCAACAAGGATGGACGAATAACAAAAATCTGGTCTGATGTGCTGCAGTTAGTGTGGCTGGACCAAACCCAAGAGGTCAGCACGGGACAAGTGATCTCTGTTCAGCTTTCAGAGGAGGCATGGATGAAAAATGAGAGGGCAGTTGTTTCTTTGATCTGGCTGGACCTCTCCCAGGGCATAGTTGGACACCCTAAGCCACTTCAGGATTAAATTCTTTGCCCCCAAAGGGCTTGTAGCAGTCGTGTAGCTCACCAGCTCCTTCCTGGGCTCAGTCTATCGTTTGCTTTCCCCATTATGGCTCTGCTGGAGGTGGGTTTCTGCTGGCTTGGTGAGCTGACTCGGTGAAACCTGACAGCTGGCGGAAGGGGAACAGGGAGCGCTGCGGTGGAGGGACCACCTTTCTGCAGGAATGAGCTCTTGGATCAGCACAACCCATCTTTGCAGAACTGCACCCATGGCTCCCACCCCTCAGCACCTCTTTAGCGGGAGGGATTTCTCCCAGCGTTTCCCAGTTGATCCAGCAGATCGTCATTCCTAAGCGGGCAGGGGTGGCTTCTTGTGGTGACTTCTTGGAGTCCTTGTGTGAGCGTGGCCCGTGGTGCTTTGCCGGGGCTGTTGGACCATGCCAGAGCTGACACCACGCAGCTAGT
>NW_009593226.1:17409-17666 GCF_000690535.1 Cariama cristata
GGGCTGACTGCGCCTCTCTGCGTGGTGCAGGTTTCAGTCTTGGTACTCACATGATAACCTGTACAAATTGCCTGGCAATAAGGGCTTTGGGTTTGGTGTGTTGTGGTTTGTTGTTTGGTTTTTTTTTTCCAAAGGAGTCTTATTTTTCTGAAGAACAGATAAATAGGAGGAAATCCGGACTGCTGCACGGTAGCAGCCTGGTACTACATGCTCACCTATTTTACACACAAGGGGCTCCTTCTAATAATTTGGACCGC
>NW_009593227.1:0-37597 GCF_000690535.1 Cariama cristata
GACCCCAACCCCCATTCCCTGTCCCCCTTCACCCCTTAGGAGTGAAGTTAAGTCCAGGAAAAAGGGAGGGGTGAGGGGAAGGTATGTTTAAGATTTAGGTTTTATTTCTCATTATCCTACTCTGATTTGATTGATAATAAATGAAATTAATTTTTTTCCCCGAGTCTGTTTTACCCACAATGGTAATTGGTGAGTGATCTCCCTGTCCTTATCTCGACCCAGGAGCCTTTCATTACATTTTCTCTCCCCTGTCCATCTGAGGAGGGCAGTGATAGAGCGGTTTGGTGGGCACCTGGCGTCCAGCCAGGGTCAACCCACCACAGCACATGACGGTATGCCTCTTTGTGCATGTTGCTGTAGAGCTAGGTATTTTGTAGTGCACAGTATGCTGATCTGCAAGGTTTAAAAATAGAAAAAGAAGGGGAAAAAAAAAGAGCGAACAAAAGGAGAAGGAAAGCCAAAGACGTGCTCTGTTTTGGAAGGAAGCTGGCACAGCAATGCAGCTCTCTTGGCAGGGCACCTCAGGCTTGCGATACCCTTCCACTTCCACATTAGCTTTGAAGGACCAGGCCCATTAGCAGCAATGCAGCATCTTTCCCTCGTTTGCCTGCTTCCTTTCTGAACAGTCTCTTTGTTTCAGGGACACCCGATGGGTTACATCCTCCACAACAAGGACAACCTCAGGTGATGTCCACCATATTGCCAGCCTCCCTGTGCTGCTCCCTGTACTCACGCTTCCACCAGTAGACTTCAGAAACACATTGAGAACATTATCCTTCCTAGCAGGTCCCCACACATTTGTTAACCTTTTCCAAAAGTTGATAACAACAGTCACTTCTACCTCACCGCTACCAGGGGCTCAGGAGCCTGTGCAACAAGGCAGCCTGTGGAAGTACTTTTGCCACCAAACCTTAAATTGGGACAAACCAGGGGAAGAGTGTCCCAAAGCTGATGGTAGATTGTGGTGTTGTGTTGGTTTCATTTTGCTGGCAAAGCGCCTACAACTAGTTGTCCTTTCTCTCTCTTTTTTTTTTTTCTTTTTTCCCTCCCATAGCTCCTGACCCTTTGTGGCAAGCATAGACAGAGCTGCTTCAATGAACATTCCTCTTCATTGGAAGGGCAAAAAAATGTTCAAGGGAGGATGCAACATGGAACAGCCCACATCCCTGGGGAGAGAAAAAAAGAGAGGGCTTGAGGAAAAGCCTCATGAAGAATGACAGAGAGGGAGGCAGGCAGAAGCTCAGAGATACAGTTCCTCAAACGTTGGCAAAGCGTATGCACCTCGTGGAGAGCATGGGCAAAGGTTACCTTGTGACCTCTAAGTATTTTGCAGTCTCTCCTCTTCTAAATCCATTTTGTTGGATGTGACTTTTGCTAAAAACAACAAGGTGCAAATGCCTTTCTCAGCATGTCACAACTTTTTTGACCAACCCACATAGACAAACTGGAGACCTTGAGAACATATGCTTCCGTTCTATATAAACAGTTTAAAATAGATTTTAACTTTGCACAGCATTACGTACAGTTTCTATTTTTAAATGCACACCAATTAACCTGATGGGTTCATTCCCTTTTTGCATGTGCCCTCCATTCATGCTCCTGAGTCTCGTACATGTTCAAGTCCCTGCCTTATCATGAAAACCAATATCTCTGTACATTTTAATTAATTCAGAATACCAAGATTTCCCTCCTCTCCACCAATATAGTTAAATATATGTATGAAGCATGAAAAAAATCCTCACGCTGTGTTGTGCATGTATTAAAACATGTGATTAAAGCCTCTCATGAACATTGTTGACAATTTGCCTCTAGCCTCGAGGCGGGCAATATATTCCTCAGTCTGTGCTTCTGAGTAGCTGTGCGTCCCAGAGATGCCTCTATGTTGAGGTGGCTCAAAGCATCCACCAGCTCTGCTTGCTTCCTTCTTCAGTCCATCTGCAAGACTCTACCTTCGTAGTAGCAAATATTTTGGTAGCTGCTGATTGTACCTTGCGGAAGGGGCAGTTACTTCTCACCCACAGCCAGCCTCTCCATCTGTCTTTCGGTCACCCACATGCAGATATCATTGCCATTCTGGAACTGCTAAGGGCAGGGTGGGTAGCTCTTTCTGCTGTCCAAATCGCATTTAAAATCTTGCTGGGCAAGGAAGCAAAGGCCAAAGGTGCATCGCAGAATGAGCACAGAGTCAGTACTCAGGAAAGGGCTCTGAGGCTGCAGGACGTTCCCCATGGAAGGAAAGCAGCCTTGGACATCTGAACGTGACACACACACACACACTGCTGGTTTTCCCAGGTCTGCAGTGCTGGCTCAGCCCCAGCAGCCTGCTGCTTCAGGAAAAGACCAGTGAGAAACGTCTGCTGGATTTCAACTTTTTCCTTTTCAGATGCCCTGTTACACTCAGTCTGAAGTCACTGAAAGACTTCAGGGGAGGGTCAGGCTCGACATTAGAAAGAGCTTCTTCACTGTTAGAGTCGTTAGGCATTGGAACGGGCTCCCTAGGGAGGTGGTGGAGTCATCGTCCCTGGAGGTGTTCAAAAAACGTTTAGATGTGGCACTTCAAGACATGGTTTAGTCGACATGGTGGCATCAGGTATACGGTTGGACTTGATGATCTTTGAGGTCTCTTCCAACCATAATGATTCTATGATTCTATGACTTAAAGGCAGGAATCCAAAGAGCCTGCTGCAAACTGAGCTGTGAGGATTGCTCTGATTGCCAGTGTTTCCTGCCAGCTGCTGACAGCGCTTTGAACATGGTAAGGACTAGCTCACAAACCCTGGTGGATAAATAGGACCTGGCAAGAAGAATCAGGGAAATGATTTGGTTTGCACCAGGCCACTGGATCCCATGGCTTTCTGCAGAAGATCCCAGAGTGCTGCAGCAGAGCAATGTGCTATGGGATGCAGGAACAGAACAGAAAATGCATTCCTGGAAGCAGCCAGCAATGCCAGAAGATGGCAGCTATGTAGAGGTAGAAGACATTATTTGTGGGGCAGTGAGGTGGAATATATGTCCTGATTGTCACAATTACTGCAGCTGAGTTACTGTGGATAGACAAAGCCCACAGTCATGTCTCAGTAGATGCTCATAGGTTTACTCTTAAGACAGACTGCCATGGGATGGAGGAATGGAAATCCCTTTTCCTGCTATATGGCTGGTATCTGAGCAGCACAGGCAGAGGGCTGCTTTTTCACTCTGTCCTTTAACCTGGCTTTTGCTTGGAAATTGCAGGAGAAAACCAAGGAGGATGAATTATGCCTCTGTGAAAACACTCAGTCCACATCTCTAATCAGGCAAGACAGAATAACACTTAAGACTTGAGTCCCAGAGCTGAAAAGAAACAAGAGCTGGTTATGAGGTAACATTAGGTACAGATTTTGCACATTAGTATTTACTAGGCCAGAAAAATTTAAAGCCCTCATTTGAACTATCTCATTTAAAAAAAATTACTCATTTTTGTCTGACTGCTGGTCTGTAAAAAAATTACTCATTTTTGTCTGACTGCAACTTGGCTAAAAAATTCTAATGAAGTGAAGTGGAAATGCCTGGTGCTGGAGACTTGCATGTCTCTCCCAGTGGGGAAGTGTCTTTTACAATGCTTTCATGGGCAAAAGGGCCACATTAGGAAACAAAGGCCTGATCTTGTCCATGTTTAGACAGGTATAGATCTTCAAGACCTGCCTGCTGCACTTTCTCTCCATCCCCAAACCAAGACGGCAACCCCTTACCATCCTGCACCTGAGCCTTCCTGCTCCCACATCTCCAGTGTACCCTTCTCCAAACCAGCTGTCCCAGGCTTTTCCTGGCACTGTCCCCTGTGTCCCGGCATCCACAGTAACAAGTAACTCCAGCTGTGCACAGCTCAAACCAAAGGTTGCCAGCACAGCCTGAGCCCTTGTACACTTCACCTGCTCCCTATGTAAAAATGTGCACCTTTAAACAAGATAAATTTAGACTGGAAATGATCTTCCAGGCTTGTTGCTTCTGTGTTTTTCTCTGATACTGTAAAGAATTATTTGGTGAAAGAAATCTTTTCCTCAGATAGTTAAAATCTGGATCAGATTCTTTTTTTTTTTTGCCTTTTTCTTTGATAAACCAAAGAGGTTGAGCTAGTATTGAATAGTGCTTTGCTAAGAACAGGTCCTTGTGGGACCAATGCTAGTAAAAAGACTGGCACTGAGGTTGGCTTCCTATTTACAATTATTTTTTGACATTTTTTATAGTCAAATCCCAGTCTGTTCCCATGGTTTCCATTAGTCTGTATAAACAGGACACCTGTATTTCTCTCTTGGCTTCCTAAGGCTGTGCTGTGGACATGCAGGACTTGGGTGGACATACACTGCAGACTCAACCTGCCCCCCAGAGTGACCAGGTCCAGGTCTCACTGGTGTCCAGCAGTCCTGTTGGAGCCACTGTTCCTGACTGCTTTACTGGGTGCCCAGTAAAGTTAAGTCCTGAGGATCTTCTCCAGATCTGTCTCTGGATGACCCTTCCCATATGCCAGGCAAAGTTTCCATGAGGAAACGGCAAAGCCTGATGTTCACTAACCCCTATGGATAACCTGACACCACTGTTGACTTGGAAGCCTCCAGCAGTGCCCAGGTGCCGCTGTGCACATAAAACAGACTGAGGGAAGGGCTCAGGCTGATGTAGCTACTCTGAAGCTCAAATTCCTTCTTCCTCATTGCTCTAACCCTGCAGCCCTGTGCCAGCACAGAGTCTTGCTAACTCTCCTCACAGGCACTGCAGCTCATAACTCCACTAATTAGACCTCTGCCTGGGTCAGGAAACGACCTCTGTACTCTACGCAGCTGGAGAGGCGGCAGCTCCCCTTGCTCAGAGAGGTGCTGCGGAGGGCGAGGTGCTTGGGCAAACAATGATGATAAGGGAAAGAACATATGGCTTTGCTGGCTCAGCACTGGAGGTGGCTTTTTACCACACCCACCTGCAAAGGAGGGAGAATTGTTTGTCTTGGGAAATAGGAGTAGATGGAAGGAACCACCCTTGTGCTTAGCACAGCCCAGGCAAGAGAAAAGGCTTTGGTCAAGTCTCTGTGAATTTGTTTGGGGCTATTGGGGAGAATTATATGACAACACTGAAGAATCCCTGAAGGGCACAGTTGGCAGGCTCACTATTCACCTCTGGTTTTTTATGATCCTGTGGAGTGCACCAACTTCAGATGCTGGATTCCCTGCCCTCAGCTGTCTCATGATGGGATGTCTACATTCTTAAATCTCAACGGTGGCATTAGATGTGGTTGCAGTCTCTCTGGGACATGCTGCACAACACACAGAGACCCTGACACATCAGCATTCTGCCCCGGGCAAAGGCATCGTGGCTGTAGAAACCTGTGATCACTTCAGCCAACAACTTTCTCAGTGCAAAATATTTGGTTTTAGCAGTTAGGACAAAGCATAATGGCAAGAGGATGTTAAACCAGCAAGCATACTTGCATGTTGTGTCTCATCTAACCTGAGTGAACCCTGAAGACTTTTAGGTGGGATTTACTGGAGCAGAAATGATGAACCAACTTGATCACACAGTAGAAAGCCTGGTTGCCCCTGAATGCCTGCAGTTCTTATGCGGCTTGTGATGAGGGAGACAGCAGATTGTAGCATTAACGTTACTTGCCCTGGCACAGTCTAGTAATGGCCCTTCTGACCAAGTGTCAGGTGGCCTCTAGGAAAGGCCTCAAGATCCTGTTACTTAGACCCCAAGGGGGAAACAGCTGTTCCATTGTGCTGTGACAGAAAGGCCATGGCAATGATATCCAGCACAATACTGGTGATCCTCAAAAAGTATCCAATATCCATGCTTCAAAGAAAGGCCTGAGTCCAGGCTGCACAAGCCTGGTGTTAGCGAACATGTTCCAGCCTGCTATGAAAGTCTGTACCAGAGACACACACGGCACCCATTTGGGATAGCTACTCTCTGGTAATGTCTCCACTGCTGCCCTTCAGGCACTGGCTTTGAATGGGGCTAATGGCAATCGAATGGCACACGTCACAGCAGAGCCTTAGCCAGCCCTAGTCTGAATAAGGACAGAAGTAGTATCATGAGAGATAATGTCAGCTCTGAGTAACATTGTTCCTTAACATCTAAGGAAGGTGGGACTAAGAATTTCTGACCTTTGATTTGCTCGCAAGGCATCCTAAGAGATAATCCTGTGTAATACTATGGGCTGCATTGCTCGCTGGCACTGATGGGCACAGGCCCATGAGCCTTAGGTGTGGGGCAAACGCTCAGGCAACAGCTGTATTTGGCCTCCTCTCTGGTTCCGCTCTCTGTTAAATGAGGTCTCATGTATGATGTAGAAATACTGGGAGAAATCCAGCCTACCTCTGCTGGTTTGAATGCTGTTGCCTGTTTTTGGCTCTTTCCAGAAGGCCCACAAGTGAATTTAAAAGAGGTGCAGTTGTTCATTTGCAGCTTGCACGTGGTTCAGGAGTGCGGTACCCCGGCCCTGAGCTCCTTGTCTGCAGGACCTGCCACAGCTCTCGACAGCTGATCGCTGCGTTTTGCTGCCAACTTCTCTTCATGGTCTGTTAGCTGCTGTTTTGGAGATCAAACTTGCTCCTTGGCATCTATTCAAGCTATAGAGTCCAATTTATTTCTAGCACAACATCCGCTCACATTGCCTCTGCAGTACCTTGGCCCAGTCTGTGCAAGCTCACTAACTCAGAAGTAGCTCTGATTTCTTTTCTGTTGCCAACAGACAAAGGCAGCAATTAAGATGATGGCTGTGTTTTTAAGGGCTTTCTCTTCAGGAGGAGCGTAGCACCCTGCGATCGATCCCCAGCAGTCTCTTCTCTCGAGGGGAGCCTTTACCAGAGCAGGAGGTTCTTCTGCCACAGAAATGGGAGAGCTCGGCTGAGTCCAGGGCTTACGACTACGCCAAGGCTCTGCTTCGGCCTCAGATCTCGCCGGGCTTTAAATTCTTTCCATTGACTTTATCTTAACCTTTCTGTTCCATGCACAATGTTATCAGAGCTACTTAGGCTTTACTGGCACTTCTCCTGTATTAGTAGTTACGTTTTGTTGACAGGACCAGACTGGTTGAGGTAAATTGTCTTACTCGGAGCGCAGTTAGCGACATGCACACAGTCGGTCTGACCAATGCTCTGCTGGAGCATTTTCCCAGGGAAAGGAGGCTTATGCAACCGTACAGTCTGTCCCACTAGCAATTTTGGGCCCATTGGCTGATTTCAGTCAGAAACTGAGGGAGCAGTTAGTCAGCAGAGGCAGCCATCCGTGCACAGAGCATCCTCCCCGGGCCCTGCAAGCTGCACTGCGAGTTTTGCTCTCAGACATTACAGAATCTACACAGAAGAGACATTGCATCCCACCTACACAAATTTTGGTGGGAGTTTGTGTCTGGCCGGACACCCGAGAATCCAACTATAAATCCATGGGAAAACAGATTTCTTAGCTGTGCTGCTCAACAGCAGGTAAGGCTTCTTATGATAACTAAGAGCGCTGCCACTAAATCCAAAGAAACTCTCAGGTTCAAATGACCTTACAGTCATCTTTTTGCTGGGGGTATCTGCATTAGCCCAAAACTACAGCATGAGAGAAACAAATGAAGATCATCAGCAAATGATGGCAATGTTAATTACACAGCGGTGCTATAAGTGTACTAAGCTCTGTAGTGACAGAAAAAAAGCACCAGACTGGCCCCGCTAGGAAGGACTTATGGTTTCCAAAGGCAGAACAACCGAAGTCGGTACCCAAAGAGCACCAGAGCAGGAACATTTCCCAGTGGTGGGTTCTTCATGCTTGTGCTGGATCTGCGAGAAGCATCGCAGGTTCCTGAGGAGGTGGTGTCAGCCTGTGGGTGGGGGAGCTTTCTGGAGATTTAAGAGAATAGAGAACCAAAATAATACAGTAGCCTCATAGCAAAAGGGACCTCTTCCTCAAGCGCTTTCTGCAGGTTGTGCGAGCAGGGCTGGCATTGCAGTGCGAGCCGGTGAGCACCGAGCGCCATGGCCGTGGGCCCTGCGTCCAGGGAGTCCAGAGCAGAGGCAGCTCAGCCAAACAGCAAAACTCCCCAGGTAACGGCCAGCGAGCCTAGCTCATCAGAGCAGCTGTGGCAAGGAAGGTACGTAGTCGACGGGCAGGCTAATTAAGATCTACTATAAAGAAGCCTAAGCTCACCTCACTTATCTGGGAAATACAACACATGTCCCCAGCCCAGCAACAATGTGTGCAGGAGCAAAGGACAGACTGAATAAAACTGAGTTTTATTGGACTTTGAGCCTTGTGGTTGAGCGCAGCAGCTTGAGCTCTCATCACAGCCTTCCCTTCGGGGCACGTCCAGGGTTGCACAGGCAGCAGACACACAGGTCTTATGCAGGGGTTCTCTGCTGTCTGAGACGTGATGAGCTCGCATTGACCTCCCTCCCCCTGCTACATCGGGGAATTAAGCAGATTATTCTTCTGTTTTCTGTGGTCTTTTTCCAAGAAACTGTTAGTAAAGCCATATTGCTGAGCTATCACACCAGGCAGAGTAGTATCTTGCAGCTGTGCTTTAAAAGTCTTTTGCAATATAGGATGAGGCTGGATGTCTGCATGAGCTTCCTTTCCTCCAGCAGATAATCCCAACAGAGGCAGGACATGCAGGGAGTCCAGCAAAGGGACACCCAGGAGCTTAACAAATATATATAGGACCCTTTTACTTGAGGCAGAGTTTTATCAGGAAGCAAATCCCCCAAGTACGTGGCTATAGGGGATGCCATTCAGTAATGCTACCACCATGTCTTCTCTAAAGAGGAGAGAGCCGCAGGGTGTGTGGGTAAGTTGTGTGGTGGGATTCCCCCAGAAGCTTCACTAGGACCCGGGTTTCTTGGAGTTTGAGAGGATGATTGCTGATTACTGAATAAAGTAATGTATTGCTTTCCTTCAGGATATTAATATGTGTTAGACTGAAGAGCTGAACAAGCTCAATTTTTTTAACTAATTACCACCGCATATAAATCTGGTCAATAAACATGTCAATAAACATACAGGCCAGGTAGGCTTGGTAGGGAGTTGGTTTGATAAAGTGCCAATTTATATTGCAACAGAGCTGTCTGTGGGCATCTTCTTGGCAGTCATTGCTTCACAAGGAGGCGTAAAATAATTCCTGGCCACTGCTATTATTTGCCTTACCTTTTTGAAATGCACGCTCCTAAAAGAGAGCTAAGACATACACGTTATTTTCTGCGCTCCTCTTGATTGTTTTTAATGTATATAAATAATCCTCTCAGTAGCTTATCCTCTTCAGGAAAGTTTTTACATTAAAATTAAACATGCTTCGGTTCTTCAATTGGTTTTTCTTTTGCCTTCCTTTTCAAAGTTCAGAATACCAGCGATGAGGAGAAGCGCAGCCGGAGCGGCTGATCCTGCGGTGACGCCCGCATCCTTCTGCCACCTCGCGGCTGCAGCCACGGCACACGGAGCACGGGTGGGTTTTCTAGCATGACGTATGTTGTTTCACCATCATATTTAATGAAAGATCCCGTGATAACAGGAAACATTATGCATCGCCACTGCTGGGCATGTCCTGACACTTCCGAAAGGAGTTTCCCCTCTGTGCGTCAGAGCTGTCGTAACCAGAGGCACCTCTCAGAGCAGTGATGACATCTTGAATGCTTTAACCTTGTTATTGCCGCAGAAGATGAGAGACTCACCTCTATTATTACTGGGTTGGTTGGTTTGTTTGTTTAAGGTTTGGGTAAATTTGCTATAAGTGAGGCCTGCAAAAACAGCACTACTGTCTTCTTCTGCGATACCAAGCAAAAGCCTGTAGCCAAATATTTTTGACTACCGACCCCTTCACCCTGAGAAGGCTGCCACTGAGCTATCTTCTTCTTTTCAGAGAAAATTTTAACTCAGCCTAAAGCAGAGATGCAAACTAAACAGTAAGAACACTGCTGGAGGACAAGATGCCATCTTCCCTCTGCACGGTGCTCCTAAGCTCTGGAAGCTGAGCCCTAAACCTCCTCAGCTGTCTCAGACATGACCTCAGCCGCTGCCCTTGTGAGCCAGCTTCTGAGAGCACATAACCCCCCGCTCTCAAAAGGAAGGAGGAAATGCCACCGTGAGAAAGGCCGTAGCCATACATGGGCAGAAGAAAGGAATGGGGCAGGAGAGACAGGACTAGGCACCTTGTCACAGGTAGCATTCCCTGAGGCAAGGCAAGAGCATCCGCTTGCATCTAGCTAGACCACGCAGCCCTGCCACCACCTCAGACTTCAGAGCTGAGCTAAAGCTGAGCAATACGGGAGAAGGGAAGGTGCATAGGTTATAGGACTAAAAGCAAACTCCAAAACAGGCTGCTTTAGAAGAAAGCTTTTTGTTTCTCTGTGCGTTAAATGTATAGGCTTTAGCACTAGCTATCGCAGGTTAGAGATGCTCAAAATGATATGGCTCAAGGAAACATTGCTGACAGTATAGCACAACAACAGATAGTTAGGACAAGCATTAAAAAGGAGTTTTTTTCCGAGAGTAGAGTGGTTTTCAACAGGCGAATGTGGAATGTCTTAACCTGATGCTCTTCTGGTAAGACTGAACGCAAGCGTGCAGCAGTGAGTAGTCCTGCAGTGGGAGGACGACAGGTTGATACAGACAGCCGAAGAGCTCTTCCCTTCCTTTGATGCTGGAAGGGGCTGGCTGCTCTTCTCTTTACTGGCTCTTAGGTAACCAAGAAATTTTGAATAATTTTGGGCTAAAGGACCAACAGAACAACTAAATTATGTCAAAGTAAATGTTAAAGATTAAGTTTTGAAAAGTTAAGTTGGGCACATTCTTTGGCTTTGCTTTCACCAAGTTAGGACAAGAGAAAACGGTCTCAAGTTGCGCCAGGGGAGGTTCAGGTTCAACATTAGAAAGAACTTCTTCACTGTAAGAGTCATTAAGCATTGGAATGGGCTCCCCAGGGAGGTGCTGGAGTCACCATCCCTGGAGGTGTTCAAAAAACGTTTAGATGTGGCGCTTCGAGACATGGTTTAGCAGGCATGGTGGCATCAGGTATACGGTTAGACTTGATGATCTTTGAGGTCTCTTCCAACCATAATGATTCTATGATTCTATAAGTTATCTCAAACTGAAATATGGAGGTTGAATATTCTTTTCCTTCTGAATAACTGCAATTGCAGGACTGGCCTTGGAAGGACACTCACCTCTTAAATGTAGCAAGTCTGCAATAGGCATGCAGATATATTTAAGAATGTTTTCTCTTGCCCACAGTCATATCTATCTATGTTTGATGAGTTGTAACTGCTCCATTAACTTCAGAGTGCGTTAAAAAGAGCCATGGATCAGACTTGTTGAGTGAGTCCCAATGTTTTCATTATTATGTGATCATTTATATTTATATATTCGTGGGCCATGCTAAGAACATTATTGTTCAGAGTAACTTTCTGGTGAAAAATTTGTTAAAATCTTACAACACATTAGACATACGACTATTCCTCTCTTTACAGGAGTGACTATATAAAGCTCAGAGAACACACATAATCCTGACTTCAGAAACACATCCCAGTGCAAACGTTCCCTGCCGACACTTGAGGAGTCACTGCTAGCACCTCCTGCACCACTCCACTGCTGCTCCCACTGCTGCCAGCGCCCCACACCAAGACCTGGTAATGAGATGGGAACATCGTCTCTGGCACTTCCATCGAACCTGGGTAATGTGGCAGAAACCAGGAAATTGCAGGGCCCAGAACAGAAGTGTTTCCAAAAGAGCATTCAGCTTCCTGCCCAACGCATCTCCGCACTACGAGTCCGAGCAACCCCACCGCTCTCCTCGGCCCCCGAGAAGGACCTGCCAGGTGTGCCTGAACTCTGCATGGGAGGAGGCGGACACAATGGCCTGGAGCCAGAGCTGGAAGCTGGTGCAATGCCTGCAGAGACGGCTGATGCACAAGCAGGTCTCTGTGGGGAGACTTGATTCAGAGAGAACTCATCCATGCTGATGCTGTTTCTCTTTAGGCTACTCGTTAGTGCAGCTCAGCGTAACATGCTCTGCTGATGCAGTCTGGAGGTTTGGCCTGTGCTGCTTTGCATCCAGCCTGGCAGAATTTTCTGACCTGATTCATTATTTGCTCTTCTTGCTCAAATGCACCCTTCCCCCAGTGCAATACCACGGGGCTTGGCTCTGCGACGTTACCGAGGTTGGATGGAGGTGTCAGAGATGATGTTCCCATCTCATTACCAGGTTGTGGTGTGGGGTGCTGGCAGCAGTGGGAGCAGCAGTGGGGCTCAGCTCTCCCCGCACCCCAGCTCATGCTGCACCAGGCTGGTGTAGCTGGAAGCACCCTCAGAAGAGTGCGCATCTGTTCTGCATGGAGCTAGCCCTGGGTTTGCAGTGACCCTTTTGCTTCTCTTGGGTTTCTGTGCTTTCTCCCCTTGTCTCTCAAGGCCCATAGCTGTGTGCCAGGGAAGGCTTCCCCAGGGAGACAGGCATCCGGCCCAGGGAACAGACAGGTAGCACACCATGCAGACATCTTGAGAGTATCTCTGGAGGAGAATTGTCAACCAAATAGGGAAGTGCCTTCATGGAAAGGAAACCTTTCCCCAAAGGGCTGAAGGATCTCCCAGGCTTAGAGAACATGCACCCCAGCTGGGTGTCCTCACAGGGGTGTCAAGGAGCGAGGGAGGAGAGAGGCTTGAAAGGGAGCAGCAAGGAAGGAGGAGAATGAGAGCAGGGGGGGTAGAGAGCGCTTGAGGAAAGCCTGCAATTCACTGACTCACAGAAAATGGAGCTACCCCCTAACATGAACTGACATGGCACTCCTTTCATGTAGTGTGAAATAGCTGAGGGCTCCATCTTTCTGTTACACAAAGATGGTGATTTCCAAGGACTGGAGCTTTCTAGGGCAGTAATTAAGGTTTAACTGGAGAGATCAAATGTAGAATAAATATCTCATTAATGTTGACAAAGCACAATCTTTCTGCACAGCTCATAGAAAAAGAGAAAGTGAGTGTGAAGGACGGGATAAAACAGGCACCGGCTTCCCTGCGTGCTGGAGAGTGGTGGCTGGCACTTGGAATACCTGCTTAGCTGGAGGGGCCTGAGCACACATCCACCACCTCCTTGCAGAAACCAGCAAGTTGCAGGCTATTTCAAGGATAAAGAAAGATTTTCTACTCTTTCATTGCTGGAACTGGGAACACACTACAGAGTAGCCATGCATGCAAAAATCCTGGGAAACAAAAAGAGGAAAACCAGGAGTTTGGTTCTGCACCCCATCAGTTCGGCTCTGTGCCCTCTGCAGGGAGATTTGGGATTTTCCACTTTTAGGATTATTGTGTTTTTTTCTGAATACCTCTCACTGTCTTAGGTGAAATGTGCAAAGAGCTCAGCAAACCAGGCCCTGAACGTGGCACTGTCCTCAGCCACATGTGCTAATCACACCATCGTTGAATGCAAAGTCCAGATGTTTGCCAGCAATGAGATTCTCTGGCCTGCGTGTTCTGGTCTTACTCTTCTTTGATCCCTCTAGAAAAGACAGTTTATGAGTTTAGCCTAAGACAGATAGGAAACATTGGCTGTGTTTGTTTTCTTATTGTCAAAGCCACTGTTTCTGAAAGTGGCACAAAGAGGAGCTTGACCTCTCTCGCGTGTGCCTTTGTGAGCCAGTGGACGAGAAAGGAAATGCCAAAACCCTTTCACAGTGGAAAGGGTACAGCAGGGTTAAGCTGGGCGTTTATTTCTGAAATTACTCCATTAACGTTCTTATGCAAATGAAATGTGAATCCTTGAAAAAAGAGCCGCTGTGCCAACTGACTGAAACAAGACAGGGCAAGAACTAGCTAGCGTGAGGTTGGCCCGTTTGACGAGATAATAACAGCTGAAAGGATGCAGGTCGACTTCCTAAGACTAGCATAACTAGTCTTTACCGGCATGAAGTAATGAAATAGCAGCTTGCAAAAGCTATTTGACTGCTTTGTGGGTGTTGTCATGTAATGAGACAAATAGAAATATTTGTCTAATAGAAACAGAAGCAAATGCAACTACTGCAGCATATTCATGTTGGGAGCTTGGCTACTGGATCCTCCGGAGCAATTGCTCATGTAAGATTAGCTCAGGAGGGTGCTTAAACACACCGTCAGGCTCCCATCACTTGTACTGCTGAAGCCTTGGATTTGGGCTGCTTTTATGTGTATATGGGAGCATAAGTGGAGGGTGCCAGTACACAGACAAGGCAGTAACCTTGGAGTCCTTGATTTCTCACAGAGAGCAGGCAACAGCATCCCAGGCTGAGATGGGAAGAGCTGAACTGGTGAGTGCCTGGGATTCCTCATGGCCACGAGCACGCAGTGCCACACTAGTGGCTCACCCGCATGCTGTGACTGAACACGTTGCTCACTTTGTCAGGCTGCGGTACCAGCTCTGCATGGGTTGGGCCACTATGAGACATTCAGCCTTAAGTGGTGAACCTCCCTTTACTCTTCTTTAAGCTCCCTATTGGTGGAGAAGCCACCACAGGGTGTCCTGGACTCCTGATCTGGGAAGTGACCCAGGCTTGCAGAGCTGCAGAGCCTGCAGGAAGAGCTGGGGACGCAGGCACCTGGCTCCCCAGCGCTGGGTGTGCTTGGCTCACACCTCTCCTGCTCCCATCACCGTTTGAGACAGGAATAAGGAAGCTCAGAGTCTGTCCCAAAGGCAGGTTGCTGTTGGCTTTAATGGAAACAGGCCCTTCGTGGATCCCAGCGCACGGGCTGGAGGCAGGCATCTTTGGATCTCCATGCCAGGAGAGATCTCAAGAGCTGGGTTTCCCTCTCATGTGGGGCTGGAGCAGAGAGCGGAGGATAACCAGCTGAGCTGACACTCAGTGCGAGGAGAGGGTGTGAGTGCTGAAATATCCAGTTCCACACACCCAAGACCAAGACTGCCTTGCTGAAGACAAAGTACACACAACTCCTCAGTGCCCTTTGCTCCTCAGAAAACAACCTGCAAACAGCTGTGCAGAGACTGCAAAGTCCTCATACTTGTGAAGTAAGATGGCTCCTAAGAAGACTACCCTGGCAGCAGTGCTCCCAGGAACCCTAGAGCGAGCCCCGAGGGTGCGAGGTCCAGGGCTGGAAGCCCACCACAATGGATGTGTCTCAGGACTTTGGGAACCCACAGCTCCTTCCCCTGCTACTACAGAGTTCAGTGTTTTACCACCACATAGTAAACTTGTGCTTTCTTTTTCTTCTTTTGGCTCTTAGCAGGACTGCGAGCACAATTTTCCTTGCAGATCAACTCCCAGGCAGATTTAGAGACGACCTTCCAGGCTTCGGGCACTGCCACACTGCAGTGCTCCAGCCTGTCTTATCCCACTTCATTGCATTTGATTGTGACTCCCCCGAGCTCTGGCCGGGGATGGAGCCTCCAAGCCACCTGCTGCAGAGAGGGCTGAAACGCCCCTGACTCCTTTTGCTTTCCTTTCAGCCTGTCAGAGCAGAGGACAGATGTCTCTTCTCCTTTCAGAAAACCTTTCTGTTCCGCTGTTCCCACTTCCTTTCTCTCTCCGGCCTCTTTTCCGCAATCACACGCGCTTCAGCACCTGCCTTTTCCAGCTTTTCATCTGGTTTCCCAGTTTGGCTTTCCCCTTTCAAATCCCTTTGCACACTGGCGTCTCATCATTAGCTGCAGAATCTCCCCCAGTGTTAACACACACTCCAGCCGCTCCACTGCCTTTTATCTCTGCTTTCTTCTCCTTTTCATCTTTCCTCTGCCCTGAACTCTTTCCAGTCTGTTTCTTTAAGTGCAGGCTGTCGCATACAAAGCCACAGCATTGTCTCTGACCTCGTTTTCCATTTCCTTTAGTATTTTAGAAACAAACTAGGGACTGGCATGTATCACCTTTTGGTTTTTCCTGTTGTGAAGAGATTTCAGCGAAGAGAAGGGGGCAGGTGCCCTGCACCTGCTGGTGTCTGACCCCCGTGGGAACGGAGGCGTGAGCCGGCCGGTCAGCCTGGCTCCATCTCCGGTAACTCAAATGCTTGCAACAAGACTTTTCTGATTTATACATCAGCCTCAGAAATAAAGGCATTCCCCCAAGTACTTTGGCATTAGCTTCTCTAGAGAAGAGTGGGTAAAATATGGCATTAGCTTTCAATTGTCCAAGTCTGGTTTTGTCTGGGGATCAAATGCTGGATGTCCTAGCAGTGGTGGCAGATCCCCCATCACAGGAGCTGTATTGCCAGAGGGCAAGAGTCCCCTTCACTGCCACATTGACTTAAGGGATGGGATTTTTTTCCCCTCAGATTTTGCTATGAATGCCAGCAGTGGCCATCAGGAGTGTCTACTCTCCCCTGCCATCACCTCCTGACTGCTGTAGGTCAGTGGCTCACACATGAGCAATAAGCACTCTGAGAGGGCGTTTTTCACCCGATGATAGGAATTGTGTAAGCTGGGCTTTGTGCAGGCTCAGATGGTCTTGGTGATCTATATGAAACAAACCCTCTTTGCAGAGTAGTGGAGGGGATGGCCTTCAAGATTCAGGGAATGTAAGAAAAAAATGGTTAAGTTCAGAAAAATGGCAAGAGGTTTGTGTCTGTTAAAGAGGGAGGTAAATGGAACAGGGATCTTCGTTAGGAACTCCTTTGACCTGAGCACAGACCAGGCTGACACTGTTTCTATTTCCTCAAAGTGTACACATAGTCAAAAGTTTTGTGTCTTTCTTCAGCTGAGTTCAGTTAACCTGGAACTTAAATACTCCGCGTGGTACGTTTTGGGTGGTGGGTGATCTGTCAGGCTTTGGCACACAGGCAGTGTGTGTGCTACCCAGGAACACAGAGGTGAGATAAGGAAGGTCAAATGCTAACAGTTCTTCACAATTGTCACTGAGATATGTGGAGACATTTATGTCAACATTATTAATTTTTCCTATAACAGAAGCAGCAGCTCATTAATTTATTCACTTCCCTTTCAATTAGAAATACCCTCCTTGCAGCTCAGGTACAGGGGAAATGAAAGGCCCATCTTCCTTTCAGTTTGCTCACTTATTTTTCAGCATATGCACGGCAATATCCGATTGCCATGGCAGCACCGTGATGGCAGTCTTGACTCTGGCCAAGCAGATCTTCCTTCACATGCCTGGTGCAGGTAGTCCCTGCTTTGTGGGAAGTTTTGTGGGTTCCCCCAAGCAGCCCCACTGAAACAAGCCTCTGCCTCAGCACAGCTCTCCAGGGCCCCGACGACGGCAATGCTTTTGGGCTCTGGTTTTGGTGAGCAGCCAGCACTGGAAGCAGGAAAGTTCCTTCTTGCCATTCCACGTAGCCCGTGCCTGTCCTGTGTGTGCTGAGCCCCAGCCTGGCCCCGGCTCCAGCTCCAGCCCTGAAATGCTGGGCGAGGAGCTGGGTAAAGCGATTGCTCTCTGCGGGTAAAGCTTGGGAAGACCCGACAGCAGGATTCTTCTATACTTGCTTCTGGTCTCCCAGGGCAGCATTTTGGTTATTCTGCTCAAATGGTTTGTTAATATTGGCAGGGGGCTTTATGGGAAAAAAAAGGAGAAGCACGAGACGGGGGCAGGAGCACAGGCAGCCTTGCCACCTCGTGCCCCGGGAGGAGAGAGGTTTGCTATCCACAGCAGCAGGGGAGGCAAGAGATCTCTCAGGATTTATATACACAAATAAGCAAATATATACAGGTGTCTATACATAAATATATATATAGGTCATCTACATAAGTTACATGTTTTGTGTGTTCCCAGACGAAGGCTCTGGTTCTTCTCCACGATATATACATTTTTGTTTAATGTACAACTTCAGGACTCAAGAGAATCTTGCTAGAGAGAGAAGGTTTTGCAGGTTTCTAGGTAGGGGTAGAGAGGGGCTTGAGCTATTGCTGACCAGAAATTTTAAGAAGAAACCTTGGATAATTGAGCCTGGCCCTTCTAGCTGTTAACGGCACTCAACACAAAGGTTATGAAAATCTTCCTGGAATATTTTTATGCAACTAGGCAGGACTGTGTGGCAGGACTTTGCTACTTCCCACCATGGGGTAATGTCAGTGATGGTCCTGTGTTTTCCTGTGTTACCCAGGGAGGTGTCCTAGACAGCTGGGAAGGATGGAGTTTGAAGGGTGGTCACTACCTAATGTCGCCTTCACAGAGTCCTGGTGCCCATGACTGCCAAAATAGTCTCATCCTGCTCCTCTGCATCCCTCTCACTCCTTGGATACTGAGCGGAAGTTTTATGCCCCTGAATAAGACTGGTGAATGTTAGAATAGCAGTTTTAATGTTGTTATAAGGCTTACTACCCAATAGGCAAAACTAAGAAGATGAACAAAACTCCATGTACCTGGACTAGTCCTCTTCGATCTTACTGCTTTAGAAGAGGAAGGGTGACCCTGAGATCACCTATGAACTCATACTGTATTCACCTGAGACATCAGCTTCCAAATGCTTGCCCTGCTACATGTCCTTTGACGGCCTCGGTGCCTGGCTGGCTTCTTTGTATTTCAGTCCTTACTTGCCTGTCTGGTGGGTGCGACGGTGATTTCACACCCCACGGGGCACTGTGAAGACAAACGCATGAAATACTAGCTGCCGTTGTGAGGTTTTCAGGTAGATGGTATACCCCGGAGCAAGGGGCTGTCTCGTCGCCACAGTCCATTCAAAGGCTGTTTCATCCCACGGCACCGGAGTTGGAGCAGAGATTTCTGAGGTTAGACACTGTGCAGCCAAGGGCATCCCCTGCATGAGCCGCTGTCGCTCAGCTGAAACATTAACGTTGGCCTCCTCTTTGCAAACTGCAGCTCCTCTTTGCAGCTGCCGTTGCAGAGAGCTGCAGACCCGCCTGTATTCTTGCAGGTGGCAGAGCCTGAGCTGCACCCCATCTCCTTACTTCAAAGGACACGGGAGAAATGCAGAAGGCAGTGCAGAGCCTTGCTGAAAATCAGCCTCTCCTAATAAGGGGTGGGTTATTTTTCATTTAGATGTAAAATGGTTGGATCCTTTGGGAAAACTGCCTTGCAAGCACAGACTTAGACCTACACCGTAATTTGCTCTCACCGTGTGCCAGAGGAATCCCACTGCCTTCAAAGGAGTGTCTAGTGCAGATAGGGACGATGCACTCAGGTAGCGGAGAGCTGATTTCTTCCTTAGGCAGCCTTTCCCTTGCAGCATCTACTTGTGCAATCATCAGCTCCTGGCTGAATTACTATGGTAATAAGAGTATATTATGGGCATTACACTTACTTACTGTTGCCAGGGTCACAGGAGAGGAAAAATAGCAGAGCAAGCTGCTTAACTTCTTAGTTTCCTGCACACCCATGGTAAGAGTATGGGAAAGAACTGGAAAGGACTGGAAGTTCCTACATCTTCCATGCCGCACTAACAGTGCTTCACTCAAAGTGCAGACACAGAGCCAGGCGCTCCTCCCCATGCCCCGGGGATGTCCCCTGTGCAGCCCGCTCGGCTCCCATAGACCGTCGTGCCCAAAGACCAGGATGTGGCTGTGCCACGAGATTTCTCCAGAGGCAAGACAAGGGCTGTGCCGTGGGCTCTGGGAGCACAGGGGGACAGTGCTTCGTGCTCAGAGAGCTGCTGGTGGGTCTGAGCGGGCTTTGAGGGAGAGGAGTGGAGCACTGCCCCAGGACCCAACGCCCACCCTGTCCTGCAGGATGCGAGGGGCTCGCCGCTCCCCGGTGTAGGGCCGGGGCTCACCCACCTGCCTGCATGCACCAGGGCGGCTCTCGTCAAGGGAGAAGGAGGTGATATGGGTGTGAGAAAGCTGTGCTGGACCCGCTCGGACTCACAGCCTGGCTGCCTATGCATGGGCTCTGCTGGGGGCCAAAAGTAAGGTGGGGATCCGGGCTGTGATGCCTGCTGTGCCGACACTGTTAAAGCTGCTCTTTCTTCTAGGGCCTAGAAAGTTTACAGAAAAATCCTTCCACTGGTGCAGAAACCCCCGTTTCATGCAGCGTGGGGTATTAAATGGCACCTTGTGCAGGGACTATAAACACATATGTAGAAGGCATAGGAGGAGGACTCTGAGGTCCTGGTCTTGCGGTCCTGAGCTCTGCTGTATTCCAGCTTCAGTGCTTCAGTCAAGCTATTTTTATCACTTGGACTGCAGTTTTTACTTACTATTCTTATCCTGTGTTACTGATTACTCCCGATTATGAAGGAATTTAGACTTGCTCGACACACATTAATGGTTCTGTGTCGCACGGTGTAAATCAGAGAATGGCGTTGACAGCCAAAGCTCGGCAACAAAGTCTGTGTGGGGCCTGGCCCCGGTTTGGCACAGGAGAATAACGCCTTGTGTTAGGACCAGGCACTGCCAGCGTCGTGGTTTAGCCCCAGCCGGCACATAAGCACCACGCAGCCGCTTGCTCAGTCCTCCCCTCCTCCCAGTGGGATGGGGAGGAGAATCGGAAAAAAGTGAAACTCGTGGGTTAAGAACAGTTTAATATCTAAAGTAAAATAAAATATACTACTGCTACTAAGAAAATATAATAATAAGAAGAATTGTAATGAAGAGGAATATAACAAAAAACATTTAAAACCCAAAGTAAAATGCAAGAAAAGACCAAGTGATGTGCAATACAAGTGTCCATCCCCTGCGGACCGATGGCTGAGCATCGGCCCCTCCCGGCCAGCTCCCCCCAGTTTATATACTGGAAATGACGCTCTATGGTATGGAATATCCCTTTGGCTGGTTGGGGTCAGCTCTCCTGGCCGTGCTCCCTCCCAGCTCCTTGTGCCCCTCCTCGCTGGCAGAGAATGGGAAACTGAGAAGTCCCTGACTTAGAGTAAGCACTACTTAGCAACAACTAAAACATCGGTGTGTTATCAACATTATTCTCATACTAAATCCAAAACACACTGCACCAGGTACTAAGCAGAAAATTAACTCTATCCTGGCTGAAACCAAGACAGTTTTTTATAACAGAACATGTTATATTCTGGTTTTACTCTTCCTTTTTACTTGACTGAACAGTCAATCAGGAAGAGTCTCTAAGTCACCATAACAAATAGCCAGAAGAGGCAAATCCAACAAGCTGTCAGGACTGATTTTCCTGGAAAGATGAGTACAAAATGCTGTTCTTAATTATATTATTCATGCACATTTTTCTAGTTCTAAAAGATTCACTAGGGCATATAATGTACTATTTCCAATCAAATGAGCTAATTTCTCAGCGAATTGTTCTGCTTTGCCATAATCCACGAGTGTTTTGGTTTTTTTTCTTGCATCTGTTGGAATTATTTTTTAACCAATCTGCAAAAATTTATGCGACACTGGTCTGGAAGAAGAGAACCGTGTGAATTAGCCACACTCAGTTATCAAGATCCTTAGGAGCCAAAGACACAAATCTGAAAGCCACCTCCAAAGTGACCTCTGCTCCTCCCCCAGAGCGAGAGAAGCGCGATGCTTCCCAACTGAGGAGCCTTTCCTCCGCCTGCACCCCTGCACAGGGTCCTGCCCCGTCCAGCGAGGGCCCTGCGAGGTCGGACGGGGCGGCTGGAGCCGCTCTGAGCACCTCGGTGCTGTCTCCTCCAAAGGCCGGGAGCTTAGCTGCTGAGGGAGACAAACAGAGGTTCTCCACGCTTAAGGGAAAGTACAGTCCAACTTCAGGGAGCAGACGGGTGGCGGGGCCAGCCTGAGGAAAGGGCTGGAGGACATTTAAGCTGCCCCTGCAGCCGGCAGTGGATACCTGCAAGCTGTCAGTCCGGCCTCAGACAAGCTATCATTTATCCTCCAGCACAACCACATCTTGCTCTTTAATGTGTAGTTAAGAGAAAGAATTACTACAGTAGTAAGAACTGCATTTGCACTTAAATGAATTTTTAAACATCTTCTTGTTTAACCTTCCTGACGGAATAGACATGTCTGCCTGTGGAAAAATTGAAAACCAATAAATAATACATCCACTGAGTGCTTCACCTTGGGAAAGGTCACATCTTGAAACATCCGCTTGTTCATCAAATTAAAGTTTCTATTTGATGGAAGGGAGATTATGTGGATTCAAGGACTAGTAGCAGAACTGATTGCGTGATGGGTCTCCGAGTTAGAACAATAGCATCAGAAGCCAGAGCGGTGCTGCTGGAGCAGCCTCCTCCTGCAGGGAACATGCAGAGTCTTACTGCTTTGATACTTACCCAAAATAATTATTAGCATATTTGTAATATGGCATGGTTATTGAACCTCTTCTAAACTCAGAAATTCCTACTAGCTACAATACTTCGGACTTCGGGACTGGTCTCCATGGGGATTATGGCCCAGGTAGTCCTGCAAAGGACTGGTGCTGGCAGAGGGAAATCACTGCAGCGGGGCCACTGCCAGGCTCACCGGCACCCTCCTCTCCCTGCCAGTGACCCCTCTCCGCCCAGCCCCTGGAACAATCCCACCACCCACTCGCTGGCATTGCTGCTGATGCCCAGGGCACTTCCAAAAGCTCAGGACCTGGAGCAGGGTGTGCCAGGAAACCCCCTCACCCGGTCAGGATGGACACAAGGGTAAGAGGCTCCCAAGCTGTGAGACAATCAAAACCGCTGCACACTGAGAAGCACTTTATGATATGTGCTTTGGGAACTCCGGAGAGCAGTAGCACAGCAGAGCTGAGGTGCTGCATGTGAATCCCCTCCTTCTGCCGTGCGCGGGGAGTCAGGGAAGTTCACAGGGGCTGCGTTTTCCAGGCTGACGGCCATGGCTCAGCTCTACGGGGGTGCAGAGATTAGAGACAAAATGGGGAAGGGATTCTCCTGGGCCAAGCTGGGAAGCTTTGTTCATGTACATCATGACTCAGAAAAGCCACTCAGTATCCGTGGGAGGCAGAAAGCTGGGTGGGGAGTGGAGGGGGAAGCTTGTGGGAGCAGCATGGAGATAGCAGAGCGGCTGGGGTGGTTTGTTGGGCTCCATGTCAAGGACGTGCTGTGGAGGAGTCCTGGGGTGCAGGCTGGCGGGAAGCATGGTCTGTGCTTGCCCGGTGTTATGGGGTAGGATGGAAGGGGGAATGTTCCTTCATTTCGAACTTTATGATTAGAACATTGGGCCTTTATCAGAGCAGAAACTATTGTATTCACGCTGCTCTTGCCCTGTGTTTTACACGATCTGGGTGCTCTTTACTGGCACCAATGCATTCCAGTAAAGCACCGTTGTAGACATCCCCCTCTGTAATGGGGGGCATGACGATCTTCTGCAGCAACTTTGCTTCCTGCAAGGCTGTCAGGGTCAGTTTAGGGACACAACACAAGAGCTTTTGGACAAAAGCACTGGACCCATGCCTGGCTGGCCGTGAAATATGGTCTTTGTCTTCTCTTTCTCTTTTTCACTTGGCCTGACCCTATTTGAATGTGGCAGCCGCATTACCCGCCTCAGCTGTATGTTCAAGGACAGACAGACCAGCTCTCCTGGAAAATTATATGCATGCATCTATCAATGTGTATGTTCAAAATGCAGGCAGAGCCACACGAGCAATCTCAGGAGTGATTTTATAGTAGGGTGCTGCTGGCGTTGCACGTGGCGCAAACACGTATGCATCACGGTCGTGCATTTTCTCAGTGCATCACTTGTCTTAGAGACAGGCCATGATGACTTTATATATGTTGCATTTCTGCCATACCTCTGTCATTGTAGAAGGCAAAGCTGGAATAATGAGGCCTGTGCCGACTCACAGCCCAGCCATAAATTCTAGGAATGCTTCCGAGGCAAGTTAAAACAAATTAGTAATTATCATGACTGACAGGTACTCTGCAGCGACCAATGAAGAGCCTGCTGATGAATACTAAAAATCTCTTAGCAGAGGAGTTACAACTGTGGCTGTCAACATGGCTATAATTAGGCAGCACTAAGTGAAATGACTCCTTCTCAGATGTACTCCCTCGAGAATCTGCAGCTCTGGATTGTCACACAAAGGAAGGAGACTAAAAAGGGCTGTTCAGTGTCGGTGTTGGGAGGCCTACAGAGGCCACCCAGCATGGGACCTGAGCGGAGTGGGTACAGGACTCCAGCGAGAGCGGGGTTAGTCTGCCTCTCAATCCAAACTGTTACGCTTTGCATTCCCCTTCTGCCTTCTTTTCCAGGGCCCCCAAGCACCTCACAAGTACCAGAGCTATGCCTCTCAAACACCCGGGAGTATTAATCACTTGAAAGATGAGTTAATAATCTCTGAGTTGTTGAGACATGCTGAAGGACAAGCTGATAAATTTTCATTGCACAGTAGGGAAGTGTTCCTCTGGCTGGGAGATCAGGTTGATGACAAGTTCAGAAGTCTCCAGGGAAGCAGATGAAGAGAGAGAAGTTTTCTGTGTGAGCAGGAACAGTCACTTATAAATATAAAACCTCCTGTGGAAAAGTCAAGCAGTGTTAAAAGAGACCCATATCTCCCTACTTAAGGATTAATCTTTGCATAAAGGCTAATTGTTGCTGCATAATTTCTCTAGTGCCTAAAACAAGCAGGTCTTTCTTTCAGCATTATGCCTTTTATTTTTACGGTTTAGAGAAAATAAACACCCATGAAACATTTGTGGACACAAATAGCTCTCCAATTACCATTGAGTTCTTGTGAATTTTTCGTGCTGGATATTGCAGTCCTGATCTTGTTCTTCACATGTGATACCACTTCCTGCAGTGGATTATGTCTGGAGGGGGCTCACCCTTGAGGGTACCATACTGGCCTGAGATGAACTGGGCTGCGACATCCCTGCCAAGGTGAAGCAACAGCAGTGAAAAATAGCAATTGAGAAGGATATCGACCTACCATTGATTGAATCAGCTCTGACTGTAATGCTGAAATCAGCCCGACTCCATCCTGGGTGCTGCAGACTATACTGCATTTCCACAATAATAGAAAACATCACTTTTCAGCCTTGCGTAGTGCTGTTGTCCTGGGAACAGAAAATTTCCACTCACTCCTCAAAATGCTGATCTGTTGACTCATTTTTCAGGTGAGCTGTTGTTAAATCTTGCCGGGTGTGTTGCTGCTGTGTCCTGTTTGTGCAGGAGTGAAGGACTGAGTTTCGTTATCAGCGCCCTGTGTGCCCATTCTAACAGCAAATGGCCTTGGGTTAAGAAGCAGGAATTTGTGATTCCAGAGATGCCTTGAATCTCTGCTTCTAATCTTTGTAGAGGATTCGATCCATCAAGGCTAAGCACCGTTCAGGAACTTTCCAAGAGATGACAGATTTACACGAGTTGATGCTTTGCACCAAGGCTCTCCCTGCAAGTGATGTGCCTGCAGTCAGGATTTAGGGCTCAGACCATTAACTCTGGGTAGCGCCAGACTTGTCAAGTTGGGGCTTGGCCATCACATTCATCTATAAAACCAGACTGTTTGTTCCACTCCTGAGGAAGGCAATGGAAAGCAGGAAGGACTGAATTAACCTAAGGCTAAGTAATTGCAGAATTCAAGTTTCCAGGTCTTTTTACTCCTTTCTTTCATGTTTCAAAGAGCTACCACCCACCTGGGGTGGCAATATGTTGTCACTATCGCTACACCTGTGTGGAGGGCAGCAGAAAAGCAGCTCCCTCCTGTGAGTCAACGTGCTCCCATCTGAAACATTTGGTATGATTAGCAAGGAGTCTTGTAAGTATGTCTTTTTTCCTCCATCTGGCAGTTTGATCCATGTTCCCCTGTCACCATTTTTGATGGATTCATTTCACACGTAATGAAAGACTGTCTCATGGGTGTTTAAAAAGCAATAGCAAGGCAGTTGCTAGCACTCCAGAGCAGAGGCCTTCAACCAGTGGCTCTGCTGGCTGTTTTTAGTCACTGTATGGTAGGAAGAGTACCTCACCTAGCAGCAGTCTTGATCCTTATGTTTGCTACGGTGGAAATATTTTTGACACTATAAATGAAAGTGTATTCGATGGTGACCACTACCAGAACAAAAGAGCAGGGCTTGAGCATGCCCCAGTGTTTTCATGTGCAAAGCTAGCACCACCCACCCACGCTTAGTGAGAGAGAGAGGTGTAGAGGTGACACCAACACCTCTTAGGGACAACTACAGTCAAGGGAGGGGTAGGGGTTCATTTTCAAATGAGAAGTGGGAGTACAGCTCTCAGATGAGTCAGTGAGGAAGAGCCCCCGCAGAGGAGTCTCACACCTCTTACTGCCTTGCAGAAGTGCTCGTTGCTGCCTCTTTGCTCCTGTCCTACTTTCTAGGAAAGCTGCAAAAGTTCACTGCATTCTCATAATGCCCCCAACAGCAATTCTGAGCAACCTGCACTATCACAGCACTCATTAAGCCATCAGCTATACAAAGAATAATCTAAAGATGACAGACAACGCTTTTCACTGGCACTCCTCCTTGTATGAGTAAGAGCTGAGCCTGGGCTGTGTGAGGTGGGGAAGGAGCATATCTGAGAGCTTCTGTGAAGCGCACAACAGTGTAGCAGGCAGAATGTTCTTTTATATTTCTGTGCAGAAAACGATAGTGCGGAGAGGATGAAGAAGTATTCTGGAAACTCCACTTCAGGCCTCCATTACTGCTCAGAAGCCAAGTTCTGTCACTGTGCCACCAGTACTTATGCAGATGTTGGCATCAACAACAGACCCATCGAGAACACTTGAAAACTTGAGAGCCCAGCCTTTATATGGTCTTATGGTCCAGAACTCTGTTACATCTTCTCCTTTTCATATAGTCAGATCCATTATTGCGATGTAAATAGCATTTTAGTGTCCTTCTTACATGACCCAGCCTGCAGACCTTCATCCTACAAGTGGCAAGACACACTTGCCAATGTCTCCATGGTCCTTGTGGAACAGGGTGATGGGAAAACAACAGTGAACTGAGTGATTTGGACTGCTGCATCCCGTCCAGTCCACCTTTCCTTTCAGAGCTACCTGGTCCTCAAACAAGAACTTTTAGTTATAGCAAAACAATACCCCATCAGAATTTCAGAAAAAACAATCGAGTGTGTTTTCCCCTGAAGACCCAACTCTTCTGCTCCTCCAGTCAGTTAGAGGCTCACTGGGCAGGGAGGGATCACTGGGACAGGAACTGAAGGATGAAAGAGCCTCTACTCCTACCCTGGAAGGTAGACCCACTCATCTGAAGCCAAGCTAATCTGTAGTTTTGGGACTGAAACAAAATAAACTTCAGTGAAAGAAAAGTCCCCAAGCTGGACGTGCTGTATTTTCTACCCACCTGATTTATACTGAGGTAATCACTGCAGAAGATTGAGAAACCTGGTTGCTTTTCCTAAAAACCTGTTCCTAGCCCTGAGACCCATAGAGCTGGTCCAGAACAGCCCTATCACACAGAGTGGGGCGGGGGGTGATGACTGCCCTGTCTCTTGGGTATCTGCCCAACAGCCTCGCTGACAGCAGATCAGCCCTCAGCAGATGCAGGTAAACTCCTGCTTAGGGAAGCCACATAACTCAGTCGCTCTTGTCCCTGGACATGTGGGTTTTGCTTCTATTCTACAGGACTGAGGGCAGCAATAGACCCTCCTTAACCAACAGTAAGGAACTGATGTTAAATGTATGCTGGACTCACCAGTCTCTGCAGAAAAACCTGGCCCACTTAGGGATTTCACCGCCTTTCACAGGATCATAGAAGGATCCAGGCTGGCAGGCACCACTGGAGGTTGTTCCCAGTGCCCTGCTCAAGCAGGGTCAGCCAGAGCAGGCTGCTCAGGACTGTGCCCAGTGCGGTTTTCAGTATCTCCAAGTATGGAGAGTCCAGAACCTCCCTGAGCAATCTGTGCCAGTGTTTAGCCATCCTTACATTAAAATGCTTTTTTCTAACCTTTAAGTGGAATTTCCTGTATTTCAATCTATGCGCGTTCCTTCTTGTCCTTCTGCTGGGTGCCACTGAGAAGAGTCTGGCTTCGTATTCTTTACCTTTGCAAATCCTTGACTTTCTCCATGCCAGGAGAGAGGACCAACTGGACTGTACTGCCAGGAGGACACCGTCCTCACTTCCCGATCTATGGCAACCACTTTGAATTCACAACTCTAATCTGTTTTTATTAGATTTTAATCAAACATTAGGCACCACCTGTACCACTGAAATTAAGATCTTTAAAAGCTCCTGAAAAGAACTCAGTTGCAGTTCTTTAAAGCAAATTCTTAATATGCTTCTGTTCTTCACTACACTTCATTTGCACTTGCAAATTTCCACCCGAGGATGCTGTAAAAATGCCAGCACAGTATGAAGTACCTCTTACACATTGAAACCAGACTAATGACGTGGGGCTGATTCCTAATGACAGCCACAAGTCGGCATGTTTGCAACCAGTTGAGAAGCACCGTCCACTCATTCAGCTTCCAACAGAGGCTTATCTGTAAAGCATCTCCTGGCTCTTAGGATAAAGGACAATCTAAATGGACTGGAAGTTTACCCTTACATTGATGTTGTCACAGACACATACCAGCATACAGCCTACCAAGGATTTCTAATGTCTGTCACCTTGCTATTTCTGTAGCGCAAGCACCAGAACTCCCCTGCCATCCTGCCTCTTGTGCACAGGAGCTCCTGGGAGTAAGCCACTGGTAAGCATTTCTCAGGCAAGACTGGCAGCTCAGCAAAACTCACCCATTATCAGAAAATAACCTTTACAATTAAAACTCCTTTAATAGGCTGATATTGAGAACATGCTGGAGAATGTACAACATTGAAGCTTGAACCAGAAATACAGAGGAGATAGTAGGATCTCATTATAAGGGTCTTATTAATAGTGAAAATTTTGTGTTTCTGTAGGACTCTTCACTATGATACTTAGAGAAAAACCCAAACCAGAAAAACCCTGGATTATAAACATATCAAGCAACATTTTGAGAATGGTTGTTGGGCAATACCAACTGCTCTGATAGTTACAGAGCTTTACATTCTGAGTTCAAATTTATTCTTCACCAGACTATGATCCTTCACCAGCATCATATTAAGAATTTTAAAAGCTCTTCCTTTGCTCTGATACATTTAAAAAGTCAACCGAGTCCCCCTCAACCTTCACTTTGTGAGGCTAAACAAGCCCAGTTCCTTTAGGGACTGTTAATAAAATATATTTTCCATTCTTACATTGATGTTTGCAGCTTTCTCTGCACATGGTGCAGTCTTGAGTTCCTCTTCCTTGAGCACAGGTCTCCTGAACTGCACACAGATGAGTTCTGGGTATATGTGCCTGGGAATATGCCAGTACTGTGCTTTAGAAAGATGTCTTTGGATACCTAAAGTATCTGTTTGCATTTTTCATGACCATCCCATCATAGTCATGACATGATCAACTATTACCCTCATTCCTTCCTCACTGCAGCCCTCTCAGAGCTCTGGGTGGCCTTTTGGAGAAGACACCGTTCTTAAGGTCTGACTGCTCTGACGTAGCTCTAGCTGACTGAACAGTAGATTTCATGGGTACCTCTTGAGTGCACAAGAGAGAGAACCTCCCACGGGTGATTCGCTCCAGATCGTTGTCTCAAGTTGCAAGACTGAACTTCCAGAAGTGCTTTTCTCTCTGTATCACTGATAAAGAAGCCTTAATAGCTGTTTGGTTTTGATATCTAACATCCAAATAGCTTCTACCCTCATACACAGCCTGTATTCTGCCCTAGCAAACACCACCTTACTTCCACTGCTTTAGTCACCAGTGCCATGCAGTGCTTTTAATATTCCATCCCTCTTCCATGCTGACAATACTTCAAAACTTCCTTAGTATGTGCCATCGTAATAAATGAAAATCTTTTAAGAGCATCAGACCCAACACCTTGCGGAATTCCAGTATTAATTTCCTTCCCACTCAGTAATTCTTTGCCCAAGTTGACTTGTGCTGGCTCCTTATTCTCTTTGATACCCAGTTCTAAGGGTATCTTGTCCAGTCCAAGACAAGTATCGTCACAAGTGATCAAATCAACCTGGCTTAGCAAGTTAGCTCATCAGTTTAGCATCCAGATAAATGAGTTATGCCTGGAAAATCAACAAGAGCTGAGTTTGCCCTAATCATTCTACTTACCTTCAGGTCTTAATTATTCTTTTCTTCAAAATTTGTTCTAAAGATTACCCACGATTGTAGAAAGACTGGTAAGTCTCTGACTGCCAAGATAATCTTTGTCTTTTTAATAAGCATGGGTACGGTGCTTACTGTTCTGCTGTCAGATTGGAGCACTCCTAAATTTTAAAATCTCTGTTCCTGGAACAGCAGTTTTATACACCAATTCTTCAGAACTCTTGATGTAGATAATTTTATTTCTTCTCTCAGTTTGAGCACACTACATGCGGTGAGCTTCTCTCCCACTTCACTCCTGTGTCTCCACCCTTCTTCCAGCCAGCCACCCTAGCTTTATTTTCTGGTGTAGCCAGAGCAGGAAAGGAAGTATTCCTTTGTTGTGTGCATTTACAACCCCTACTGCAGGTTCCCTCTGAAAGGATAAACACAATCATGTAGGGAGAGCGTTACATACAAGACCAACTTCTGCTGTCCACTTTTTCACTTACCTAAAGCACTGTAATGTTTTACAATTATATAGACCTCTCTACTGAAGAACTTTGAGGGAACTGAGGAGTCCTGCCAATGTGAGGCTGAAGATGGTACATTAAACTCCAAGGAAGCTACTGGGAAAGCACCTAAGGAACCACTTACATCGGGGAATGAAGGTAAAACTTTAATTAAAGCCTTTGGCTTAGGCAGAGGCTAAAACACACGTGGATTTACCCACAGAGGACAGCAGGCGGGCCAGGAGTGAGTCTGTCATGTAAAGGGTCTGCTTTTGTGCTCCTTGGTCAACATCAAAACTCCCTTTGGTTTTACCAGCATCCTGTGTCTGCAGAGTGCTTCTCGCTCGCTGGGAGCCGAACAGCACTACCTACCTGCTCTTCTGCACAGGCATCAGCGCCCGTTGGGTGCCAAGGAGAGGGGCTGGATTGTCACAAAGGACCTTATCTGGGTTCTAATTGTGCTGTAAGAAATTTCTAAAAGCACACAGTCGACTAAATGCACGCAGTCGATTTCCACATGCTGTACTTACTGATCATTCTTAGAGCCAGCATTTAGGGAACTTGGCAAAGACTGTTAGGGTGAGTGTTTCAGCCAAATCTGAGTTGTGCTAAAGAAAGAGGGGCATTCTTCCCATCACTTTGTTGTCTTGGCTGATAATGGTGAGGTAGCAGTGCTCCCCAATTGCACGGCCTCTAGCATCCTTACAATGTGTAAAGGTTCTTCCTTTCCTCAAGCACAGGTTTTATGCCAGACAAGAACCTTAGTAATTCATCTGCTGCTAATTTGGTGGAAAATTACATCATCTGCTGAACTATTCAAAGAATTAATGTGATTCTAAGTGTGTACCTTAGCTATAGTAACCTTTGGCTGTGTAGTCTGTGTACTGTGAAGTCTCGTGTATCCGGACCAGCTGGACATCCTTACCACTGCATTTGGGAATAAATGCATTTTGCAAAATGTTAAACTTAACTCAGAGGTTCCCGAGTGAGTTCATTAGTTACAGTGGCAGAATTCCAGTGGCTTGGCAGCAGCCCCCCAGAAGTGAGTGTGCAGCTGTCCTCCCGAGAGGATAGCTGGCCTCAGCCAGCCATAAAAGGACAAGCGCGGTGTAAGGTCACACACGCAGCTTTCCCAGCAGCTTGCCGTCTTCATCTGCAGTATGCTCTACTGCACTCCGGGGCCTAATTTGCTCAGCTGATTGCTTAATGTGCCGTACTCTACGGGGGGGTTGAGACACATAAAAAGGGACTGTGACAGAACCAAATGCGCTGTCACCAATGACCTCTTGTAAGCAGCGTGCAGGCTACAGGATGGCAGTGACATAACCACCATGCAGCCACAGGTGACAGCCGTCATGGAGCTGCTCCTCAATCAAACACGCTTCAGCAAGGCCTGAGACAGTGAACAGCAGGTGGGAACTCCGGAGGGCACCCAGGCTAACAAATCCATGGAACAGGGGCAGTGGTAATGGCTGGCAGGGATTCAGCCTATCCAGCAAGACATCGCGGCTTCGCAGAAGAGCTCCTGTCACATGTCTGTGGGTGAGCCTTCTGGAGCCTGCAGCGTCAAGGCTCCTCACCAAGATACTTACTGTTTGTATAAAGGCTTTCTGCAAAAATGGGTTACAAAGGGAAACCAACGATACTTTTGAAAAGGCTCACTAAAACTTATTTTAGTTTCTACAAACGAGCAAATATTTTTTGCATGCAAGAGTGAAATAGGTATAAAATGGTTTATTTTAATGTAAGGAAGATCACACGGTACCTCCTCATGGAATGGTAAGATAATTTAACCATAGACTGTACTTACACACTAGTTTTTGGCATGTTTGTAACCTACGTAACAGAGATGTTTTAGCATGTCCTTAAAGGATACAAACGAGGACAGTGTATTTGAAAAGCTAATCTTTTACAACCCTACAGTTCTAGTAATACTGTAATGAAAATATATCACCCAGTATGAGAAGATGCATTGTTTTGTGAAACTGAGCCATACGTATGGTTTACAAATGCATACACAAATTTTATACTTTTTCAAAATTATTACAGCACATATTTGAGGAGAGAAAAAGAAATCTGATGTCTGTCATTTAGTTATTGCTATGGTTGTGATATAAGAACTACTAAGGATCTGGCGTTGTTAGGGTAGGATCAAGCTTGTATCTTTCTGGTTCATACTGTGAAAGCAAATGACATGTCCTATCATAGTTTTAATAACAGTCCTGTGACTATTTAAAAGGATGAACTACATAAAAGTTCAGGTCTAGACATGAGGAAATGCTGAGGTCCTGCAGAAGATACTGGGAGGTATTCTGATCTGAAGCCCTGGCAGGAACGGCTCCCTCATGCTTGCACTGTTTATTGAAAGTCATTTCACTGAACTCTGCAGCTGGATGATTGATTCTCAGAGGGGGGATATTTTTAATCATGTTAAGTTAGCAATGGGAAGGTGCACTTAGATATTCATGCCAAACAATAAACATTTTATAGTGGGATATTGAATTTTCTACCAACTTGGCACCTCATCCAGATTTCCTGCCAGAAACTTAACACACTGTAAGAACTGTAAGAATGGTCTCAAGTTGCGCCAGGGGAGGTTCAGGCTGGACATTAGAAAGAACTTCTTCACTGTTAGAGTTGTTAGGCATTGGAATGGGCTCCCCAGGGAGGTGGTGGAGTCATCGTCCCTGGAGGTGTTCAAAAAACGTTTAGATGTGGTACTTCAAGACATGGTTTAGTAGACATGGTGGCATCAGGTATACAGTTGGACTTGATGATCTTTGAGGTCTCTTCCGACCATAATGATTCTATGATTCTAGATTCAAAACTGCAAAGTTTGGAGGTTCGGAGAAATCTGTGTTTTATGTTGGTTTCCAAACTTACTGAGGCCCGTTAACAGTGTGCAGGAGTTATGATTGGGGCAGCTTACATCTGGAGCAAAGTGTTTGTCTTGGCTGTATTTTTGGCACAGACTATATGGCCCTCAAAGACAGAGGAGATAAGAGATCAGGACATTCACATGACATCTGAGAAGTTAACAAGTGCATAGAGAGCGTGAAATACCTGCGTGCTAACTTCCAAAGCTAGTAGTACAAATTTCAAAGCACTAAAAGGAGCATACAGTGCTCAAGAATGACATAATTCAACCTTACTGCTTCCATGGCTTGTTTATCACTTATGGTGGAGATGGAACGTAACTACTTCTAATTTAGATGATAGCAGTACCCTGAAGCCCCAGCCGAAGGCTTGCCTCCATCCCACTGGGGTATACGCCGAACATTGCTCAGTAGCTGGCTCCTACCTATGTGCGTGCATCTCTAGTCCAAGTTATGTACTGTTTTGATTCTTGCTAGCTGCCCTGGTGGGAAGTGAGGTAGAATTCAATGTCTTTCTTTTATAATAAATCAGAGGTCCAAATTGGTATTTATTTCAGAGTTGCCAATGTTTATTTCCTGCGATAATTTGACCTTATTTTGGTTTAGTCCATCAACTGAAGTTGTAACTTTATCAAAAAAGCTGAACTCTGCCAAACCAGCAAATCAGAAAATTTGGAAAGAACACCGCAGACCTCCTGGCTGGATATGCAGTAGAAGGCGATAGCTCAGATCAGCCTGGCTAACCCTGTAATTTTGTGCCAATAAACAAGCAATCACATAGCCTGCAGGCTGTTTGGTAATGTGGCACCTCTCACCCCAGTTAGGCTCAAAGGTTCCCCTGGGGTTATTCAAACATGTTAATGAATCAGAAGCCCTTTTGTTTAAGTCTAGGGAGCGGGATCGCTTTGTGGGTGTGGGATGAACACAAGGCAAAAGTCAGCTCCTGCCACAGAGGTACTACATTTGGATGAGCCAAAGGTGTGAACAGAAGTAGAAGTGAGATGAGTCCTGCAGGCAGAAGTTCCTCACTGCTGCCAGTTCAGGCTTCTAGGCACTGTACAGCAATGCCTGACATTGGAGCTCCAGTCATTTATTGATTCATTCTGTAAAAAAGAAGAGTAAGACATAGTTTACTAGAAATTATAATCTACAGGTCCCAGAGATGCAGAAAGCCACCACTAAATGGGCCAGCATGCAGGAAAGGCTGACCAGAAATTGTATCCTGTGGGTCCAAGAAAGCATCAGCACAAAATCAGTTCAAACCACCAGTTAAATCCTTGCAGGCCTTCCTTTCAGTGAGCCTTGGCAGAAACAAGAGCGTTGCTGGATCTCACTGCAAACAAGTAGAGCAGACGGACTCACTCTGCTTAGACAGCTGATCTGTGGGACCTCCTGGAGCAGCTGTTTCTTCTGGAAGCCTTGTGGTCTAGCCAGTCTCAGGCTATGGTGGAAATGGCCTCCCCACCAGACACTCCCAGAGAAATTTCTTGTGTTACTGAACACGCAAGATGGGAACTCTCAGAAGCTCTCTCCACAGTGTGTTACTGATTTGCCATGGGAACTGCATGGTAACAGGATTATACAAGTTTGTCTGAAAGGAAACTAGTCAACTGACAGCATTTTCTAGTTGTTAGTTTTTTCTAGATATAGGATCATTAAGATCTTCATTACATGCCCTATGAAGCATGTTTAGTCTACATTCCCACAGCCAATGTAATCTGTTCTTGAAACCTAAGCAGTGTTTTCATGTGCATCACAACTGTACACAAAGGAAAACCTGCAGCTCACTGAAAACTTGGGTTTCAGGGCTTGAAATTGTTGCTGTGTTGATGGCAAAAATCAATCCCAGAAGCCACACCTACACAAGCAAATATTTCCACCACCTCCTGTGTCTCCTCTCCACCCTGCTAGCCCTTATATGGAACCCACTCCAGAGGTTTTCCAGAGCTCTGCTATCATTGTCAGTTTGTCAATCTCTAGCTCCAAAAAACCTGAAAATTCTTTTCTTATCCATCTATACAAGGCACTCCCTGAAAAAACACAGCTTAGTCACTTCCCAAACCTGTAAGATTTCCGGTGATGGAGAGCAGCTCATTGTCAGTGCCTCAGCATTCGCTCCTCACTGAAAGCAAAGCAACCAGGGCAATCAGGTGGTGTGATTTTCCTGACCCTCCAGATTAAGATGCTTCCCTGCTGGAGCTATAGCCATGCTGTCTGATAGCCATACATCTTGAGTGAACTCCAAGACTGCAGCAGAAATATTTTAAAAAAAAAAAAAAGCCAAAAAACCAAAACCCGCAACTAAATTTATGTAACAAAGAATGGAAGGATTCTTTTGACATAAATTTAGTCAAAAGTCCTCCAAATTAATGGCTTGAGGAGTAAGGAAAACGGGATGTAACAGCTACAGTCTCTTCCTGCTTCTTGCTGGAGACAGCAGAGCATGACTGGGTGTAGGAAAGCAGCGTGCTGTCAACTACAAACTGCCTATTTGTTAGCTCCAGAGAACTGCCTGCTGTGCAGACAGACGGAAATTGTGTGATGCGGATACAAATGCCATGAGCCTGAAGAGAGAGAGGCTAGAGGGGAGGGCATGCGGCTGGCGCGGCAGCGCTGGCGGGGCTGAGCCGAGCCCCCAGCAGGTGGTGGTCTCCGACAGCGCAGGGGAAGGAGCTCGGCAGCTCTTGCCGCTCCGGCAGCGGCCGGTTCTGCTACCGAGAAAGGGAAATCCCTGCTGGTGTCTGACTTACTTCTCGGCGGAAAAGAAGCGGAATGGATTGGCCCACATTTCTAGGATTGTAGTGCTGTGTGCTTGCAGTGGGTGAAAGCTGGCTTCCCTGATAGAAAGTCAAATGTCCTGGGGGACAAGTCACAGAGGTCTCAGCAGCAGAGCTCAGTGCAAACTGAAAATAAAATGCATTTTTGTATGAATTACAGTGATCTCTTTTATTTTGGAGATCCACTTTTTTTTTTTTTTCTTTTAACAGGAGAAAATGCTGGGTTCTTAATGCCCACCTTTAGGTTTGCAAACATACAACATCTCTCAGACTGCAAAATTACGTATCCTGCTCATGCACACGAAGAGTATCAGCCTCCCAAGCCAGTGCGAAAAAAACGGCATGCGCAGCTATCAAAGGCAGGACTGTGCTGTGGCTGCATGCTGAGCTCCTGATGCTCAGTCACTGAACAGTACTAAGCTGTACGGCTCCCTGGCTCTGTCACTTCAGTTTCACTTGGATTGCTATGGCACTGATCTTTACATGCCTAGGGCTTCTCTCATCATGATACTGAACATACTACAAACACGAACCCCATCCAACCGAAGCAAGAAGGCTGTGGTACAGATGCACCTTAATGCACATGCACAAGGGGTGGAATGATGGTTGCACAGTCAACCTCTTTATTCTGGAGTGGTTTATGTGGCTTTGTGACCTTAATGTTAACTTCTGTAAATGTTTAACTGCCCAGGTTTTTAGAGAACAAATGGAAAACAAATCCTCCACATGGCCTTGTATCTACACCTGTATGGGTCACAAGTAGGACTGAAACATCTACTCTACAATAGCCACCTCTGCTTGAGCAGAGGGTGCAACGGACCCTGAGCTGACGGCACTCAGCTGCTGCTCTCTCTGTGAACCACCACTGAGGGCAGTTAAGCACTCAAACCCCATGGAGTGACCTGAGGCACCCGACAATACAGCAGCAGCCTGCAGCAGCCACAAGCAGCATGGGCATCGGAACTCTACTTTATCCATGGTGGTCCTACGTTGGAATTTAATGCATCTTCAAGGATTTTAGCTGCCAAATTCTAAAAAGCCCCTACTGAGAAAACAATTTTTTACAGCTTTTAACATTTTAATAGTTTGGGCTAAAGTTACATCCCTGGCTCATTGCCAAATTCATGCCTCAACGCATGGGAGCACTGTAGTTTGCACAAATTTGTGTGTTCTGATGGTACAAATGACTGGATGTGATTTTAACGTGGGCAAGAACACGTGTTTCACCACTAGCCGGTTCTGGTCCTGACTGAACTATTTTTAGGAAAATTTCAAGCTGAAATTCAGCCTGAGGCAGGCAAGTGGTATGAGAAATTTCAAAGAAATGCAGTTTGGCAGGGAAATGGGGTGGAGCAGCCCTCTCCCTACACCCTGACATCTGCAAGCTCTGAAGTAACACTGGAATGTATCTAGCTGTTATGAAATCAACAGAGAGCGAGAAACTCCTTCCCATCAGATGTAGATTTGCCTTTATAGTTTTGAAATTTCCCCTAATATTTTTTTTCCAATTCAAGCCCCTTACTAAATTTTCCAGGAAGATGTTAATTTCTGTGGAAAAAACCCCAGCCAATGTGCTTGTCTCGGGTGAAC
>NW_009593228.1:0-34676 GCF_000690535.1 Cariama cristata
TGGGTTTCACCTTTTTTCTGATTCTCCTCTTCATCCCACTGAGGAGGGGCAGGGGAGGAGTGAGCGAGCAGCTGTGTGGTGCTTAGTTGCTGTCTGGGGTTAAACCATGACAGCAGTAAAGTCCAGTCACTGCTATAACAATTATTAATCTATAAACACAACAGACCTAGGTCATATTGATGCTGCAAAATCACTAAAATCCACCATACCATCCCAAGGGCTGTTTCCCAAGGGCTTTCACTGTGCCACCCAATACCAGGTACAACTGAGAACTTTATCATATCATCTGGGAGCTTTCTGCATAGTCCCAGGGCACACACACATACAGTCATCAATTTATGCACCTACAACATAGGCTATATTAGAGTTTGTTACCAATGAGAGCCCACTACAAGCAGTTTTCTGTGACGGTAATTTCCACCCATCACTATATGTAAAAATCCTGGTTGAAGACAAGACAAAACTGATAAGTACAGTGATAAATAATAGCTCCCTTTGCTGTTCATGCTTACACCCTTGTAATTCCCCAGTTTACCTGGGATGTGCTTTGCCCAGCCAATGATCACCACCAGTTCCCTGTCTGCCAGGTCACAGAGGGTTGTCAGGGCTTTGATGTCACTCTCTGGCATGGTTGGATCAGGCATGGCATAAATCTTCTCTGGCTCAGCCACCAGCAAGTGGGAGACAATCTTAGTCACTGCAGATTTCAAAGAAGAAGTTGTTGTTGTATCTCTCATGATGTAAGGTTCCATAACAGCCCTTTCTAGAAGGACCTTCCTGGGACAACATATGACTATAGAGCCCATAGGACCTCAGAAATGGTTTTAGTCACAACAGAAGACTACACACTGAAGCTACACAAGCTGTAGCGATCTGCTTATGCCAGACCAGCTCTGTACAGAGATGACAAAAGCAGGAAGCTACTGTAAGGTTGTCTCAGGTAGGTCCAACAAGGGGAGGAGGAGGCACGAATAATCACTTGGTGGGATGTGGAAAAGTTTAGAGAATGGTGGGTAGTATGGAAAAGAGAAATCAGCATGGGACCAGTTTTGTTAACATAGGTTGGATACAGGAAACGGTTGGAGTATCACTAAATGGATTTACATAATCTCCTAGGAAAGGTCTGCTATTTAACCCTAGGTACAATGAATACAGCACCTGGGCTGTACCTTAGGTGTACCTAATCCACCTCTGCATATGAGGTAGATCATAAGAAAAAAATCCTAGTGCTGGTGACTGATATGGGAATTGGAAGTGACAACTGCTCCATTGTATGTTTTGGGAGACCAATAAAAAGAAACTTAGTGGTTGCTCAGAGGACCACAATTCAAGACCAATACGTACGTGGCTTTTTAGCTGGGGGAGGGATCTGTAAGGTCAGATAAGTGCTACTCTCAGAATCCAGTCTCCTTTTGTATTTCTGACGGCCTCCACGGACTCGATCCAGACGAACACCTGCAGGTAAAACAAGATAAACTCTCATGATTCATTAGTGCCACAGGGAACCTTGACATGCAGATGCTAAAATTTGCTAAGTAAGATGTTCCCCACACTCCAGGGAGCTTCCCTCTCCCAAACACTTGAGATCTCAGCTGAACCCAGCAATCCCAATAATACCAGCTAGACTGCCTCCAGCTCTAACCATGCTGCTGTAAGCTTTACTTTTATTCAGAACATTAATGAAAACAGAAATTAACCCATTCAAACTCTTGAATCACCATCAGTCTGATGGGCAAATGAAAAGCTTCAGACCTCAATGCCCTCTAGATGATCTTGCTTTGAAAAAGAAAGACTTTAAATGCCAACTAAAGGTGCAATTATAAAAATAAGCTTTTAGATTGTTCTTAAAAATGAGAAGTTAAATGATCTGTGACCTCTCACTGTTTATATTCAAAAAAAGTGACCTATAGCAAATAGATTATGAACTATGAATTCAACAAAGATGTTTCAGCCTTGATCAGGTAAGGCAGCTGTAATAAAAGTAGAACTCAAATAAATCGCAACAACTTCTACTACAACAAAGCAATGATAAAGTAGGGAAGCACTGAAGAATTTGTTGCAGCTCTTTCAAAATACCATGAATCAAACTGCAAATAGCACACTGAAAACAGTTCCCAGTGACTGAGAAGTACCAGTCACTGTCACCATGCAAAAAAACCCATAGGAGCTTCAATAGACCAGGAACAGCAAAAAAAAACGCTGTATTAGTACAAAAGACAATGTTAAAAACAAATCATGAACAAAGCCATAGATATTTGTCCAATTGTCCGTTATTTCTGGCCAGCCATGTGGTGTCTGGTAGCTCGTTCTTGTGAAACTGGGGTAACTCAGTCTTGCTGGGAGAAAAAGCTATTGCAAAAAGAAAAATAATCTTTCAAGGTAAATGTAGGAGTATTCAAATAGAATAAAAATTTTAATTTAGACTATACAATTACTTCCTTAGAAACACACATGAGTTTATCTAGTCTGATCACAGGAAACAAAGATGTGATCAACTTACTAATCACATAGAGCCATTAATATTTTGCAATCAATCCACTACATAAACACAAACAACTAAAAGCAAACACTCCAAATCAGTTTTGAAGTGATGCTTTTTGAACAACTTCTACACCTGAAAAAACCTGCAGTCTGCTGACAAATATGCTACCCTAGAAAGGTGCATGTCTGTCACTTACACTGTGCGTTTCAATGCCACATTGCTTACTATATCATGGAGAAGAGAAAGCTTTTATTGTAATGCTCACGCCAGCCCCACTTGTACCACATGAAACTGTCACTTGTCACAACATCACGGCTGGAGCACCCAAACCAGCTTGACTGACAGACCGTACCAACAACCCCTCAACAGCAAGAATAATCAACGCCAACCAGGCCAACAGCAGTCAGTTATACAGTCTGACAGCAAAACCTCTCTGGCAGTAGCAACACCCACACGGGGGTCTAGGTGGCATTACCTGTAAGCCATGGTATGTAGGGACAGAGGTTCATAGGCATTATATTATTAATGCTATATAGCTGCTTCCTTTTAAGAGTCCTGCTGCTCCCATTGAGCAGGAGAAGCAGGAACTCTCCAGAGCAAAGGAACTACTGTGGCAAGTGGCTGCTATGGAAGGATGGCAGATGTTGAAGACGGAGAGAAAGACATGAAGCTGAATAGGTGAACTCAGATCACACTGAGTAATTTCCTTCCCCTGGTCCATTTTCTATTCCTGACTCTTTGTGGAGAATTCACTGACAACCCTAAGCATAAGTACCACCTTTCTCCTCTGTTACGTGGTAATGTGTTGCCCATTGCTTCTTTTACATCCATTCCCAGCAGCAGATAGCCTGTGAGCAAGACTCCTTCCTGGGAGCCCCAACACGTTCCAGAGAGCGATTTCAGAAAAAGCAGCCAGGGAATCCCAAACCTGAGATTATCTAGGGAGATCCCTGAGGAACAGTACTAATGAAGTCCTGGACGAAGCAGGAAACTTTCATTTCTGTCCATGGTTTCTTTCCCTCTATAAATGTGCCCTGGTTTCCTAAGAAAGACGACCTCTATTCCATGCTGTGCTGTATGAATGACATTTACCTATAAGCCAGGAGAGGAGGGAGAGACACACATTTCAGGAACTGCCAGTAAACCAAGTAACCAGGTGTGAAAATTAAAAAGGTCAGGAATACACTGTTCAAAGATTATGGAGGAATTCAGAAGAGGCTGCAGGACTTCAGGCCTGAATCACAGCTCCCCAGGACCCTTGCAGAAGAAGTGTCATAGGGGGGTCCATTCCCTCCTGCCAGTGTGCAGGATGTCATTGGTGCAGGGAGATGCCATTCTCAGCCCAGGAGAAACCAACACACAGCCCTCCAGGATGCTTTCACCGTGCAGTTTGATAAGTGGGGCTAGACGGTGGGGGGAAGGGGGGCTGGAATGGGAGGAAATGGGGGAAGGAGCTCATTTCCTTCCCCCAAGGAGAAGCATGCCATCCTCCAGTGCTTGGCACAGGGAAGGCTGTACAGGTTGCAGCAGTATTAGGGACCCTCAATCAGATTATAAGGACACAAAGGACTTAAGTGCATTAAAAAAAGATAAGAGAGACGCAGAGAGATTTACCCTCCATCCCTCCTTCCCTCACTGAGCAGATAGAGGTCTGTTTGCCCAAGGACTTTGGCTTGTTAATTTTGAACAAGTGTTTGTCCTCCTTTTGTTCCCCATCCTGTGCAACACTCCTTGAGGCAAATGTTTTCAATCAGCATTTGCAGAGCCACTGTTCTACCCTGTCGTCGCTCCAGCCGCAGAGCCGGTGAATAGGCTGACCCTGCGTAGCGCATCCCAGCCCCAGTTGCTGAGTGCAGTAACCTGCAGGTGCTACAGCAAACAAAAGCATTTCAACCCCTGCGCCCCTGACTATGACATTCCAGACATAAGCGTCACGGCAAAATCCCTTCCCCAAAGATCTGACAGCCTAATGGGTCATATCTGAATAGAGGGAAAGGGCATGGCCAAATATCTGGACCTGGTACTGAGGTGTGGTATTCGAGTGGCTTGTTAATGCCTGCTGTTCTACTTTGATTTCCTTGGTGGCTGACTTTAAGATAGGCAGGCTGATTACAGCACAGCTCTGAGAGGGACACTAAAGGACATTAAAATGGAGGGGGGAGGTACAGTGGGTGAGCTCAGAGAAGGAGCATGAAGGAAAGCACTGAGCAGAGAAGAAATGGAGGGGGATGTAAACTGAAAAATGAATGGAAGTGAGAGAGTAAGGAGAAGGGAGATGACAGAGAGAGCTGGAGCAAGGTTGAGTGGTACATACACTGTAATCCCAAGGGCAGATTTCACACCAAATGTGCAGCCACCTGAGCTTTAACTGCAAGGTGCAGCGGCCACTTACGAGATGCAGCTGGTCTGTACTAAAGACTCTTACATAGGATTTGGTGCCACAGGCTGACAACAAGACAGCAGCAAGAGAAAGCAGTTCTCCTGCACATTTCTCACATGGATCGCAACTGGCCAGTTCCCAGGAAAGAAGGCACTCACCCTACAAAACTCTCATCACCATAGGCACTCCTTGACCCCCCTTCTTGACAGTTTCAGCAAGGAGGGGCTGCTAGAGCGGTAAAGAAGGGATGGTTTATGTACATAATGTGAGATGCAACAGTACAGGCCAAAGTTTGGGAAGTACCACCCCTTGATAATTTACCTTTCTGGCAGCTGCTTCTTCACAAATGATGGCTACCTATGCTGGAAACATCCCCTCTCCTCCCGCTCCCTTGTGTTGCAAGGAAGTGCTGCTGTTCACTGAATCTTGTTACTTTTTGAGGGACCCTGCATAAGAGTCCTGGCACCCCATCTGACCTAGGTGTGGAGCTGACCCCGGATTCTGCGACAGGGATTGCGTCCCCGCTCACCGGCAGCACGCACGCAGCTGCCCAGCCTGCCTGAGCCCCCTCTGACCGAGCAGGGAGAGTAGGGCCTCTCTCTGTGCAGGACTTTTCGGCTCAGCATCCTGCCTGGGGTAGGGATGTCAGTTTTCTAAGCGTCCTGTGGGTGCCACTCGTGTTCCAAGCACTCTTGCAGAGAGGTCTGTGCCAGCACCAAGCCTCTGCAGTGGGAGAGCGGATCTGCTGATCTGTTCAAGCTCCCTGCATTTCTCTGACATGCCCCTTGGAGAGACGTCTGCCCGACAACTTTGGGATCAGATGTCCCCTTGCTGACTTGATAACATCAGGCTTTGGGTTTTTTTTCTTAATGGAAGTAAAATAATTCCAGCTTTTTTTAAAAGCTGGATGAAGGCCGAGTCTGTCGGAAGTAAAAATAGCCGAGTATGCAGAGGCAACAGCACACAGAGCCAGGTTTAGTTTCTCTTTTATTTTCTGGGGACTAAAAATACTCTTAAAAGCTCTGTGAAGCTAAGCCCTGGCCAGTGGGAAATACAGTCTAGGCCCAATATCAGCTGTCGCGTCAAATTACTAGCCTCACCTCACTTTCCATCCAGTCCTGTCACATGCCCATGAATTGATAGGAACAGAAAGATCTATCTTGCCAAAAGAGCTAACGGAGGAGCCAAGCTACAGGGTTTGCACAGTACAGTGTGTGTCTAGACCAAGAAGGACACAACCAAAGGGAACACAAGGCAAGTGCTGGCCAGGGAGCAATGCACACAGGGCTGCTTTTGCCGAGCTTTCCAGAGACACCAGCCAGGTCCTGTGCCCACTGCCCACCTAACCCTTGAGATGCAGTTTCTGCATCAATGCAGCCTGCTTGCTCTCCCAGGGCCTGCACTGGGGTGGTGCTCTGTAGCTAACAGAGATGCCCCTCTCCCCAGGAGCTGCAGTCTAAGGTACATGGGTTGTCACTGCCCAAGGAAGCTGGAAGGCATAGGCTAAGAGCAGAGAAGAAAGGAAGGGAGAAGTGTTGTGCCCAAGGTGTCTCCTACAGAATTTCCGTCTCCCTTTTTGCTCTGAACTTCAGGAGGGACAACAGGATGTGGCGATGGGATGAGAGAGCCAGGAGGAGGCCTATCAAGGAAATAGAGAGCAGCGATGACCATAAAAGTTAGACTTGCCAAGATGGGCAAGGAAATAGACTATAGGGAAAGGCATCCCTGTCTAGCAAGAGTGGAGAGGCTGCAACCTGATTAGGCTCTCTTCTTACTCTGAGATTCTAGCACGGGAAGAGGAAAAGACCCCTTTATACCATTAGGCTCTTATATTGCTGCAAGAAGAGGCCAGCCCCTGGAAAAACCTCCTGGCGGATGACTGGTGCAATTACCCAACTCATTTGAAACACAGGAAAGCAACTTGAGGGTCGCAGGTCACCATGGCCAGAAAAAAACAGCGACTAGCATGGTGCAGGTCAGCAAGCCTGGGAATGACACTTGCAATGGGAGGGTGGGGAACTAGCCTGGGGAGGGGGGCAGTGGAGTTGAAAAATCCATCTCCTGTGTTACAAGGACCTACAGAGAGATTAAATCAGTTCCAGCAGGATGTTGCAGCCTGCTCCACCTTTGATGTTTTCAGGGATGTGTTAGTCCAGTAGGAAAGCTCCTTTGCTGTCTGTCTGGCTAAAGAGTCCCTGGACTCAGAGGGACAGGTTAGCCCTGTGATGCCTGATGATTCCTGGGACCAGAGGCTGTCACATGCCTTGGAGCAGTGACACAAGGTGTCCTTGCTCATCACACACAGAAACACAAGCAGCATGTCCCAGGTGGCTGGTCCAAAGCAAACGGGATCTGGTGTAACCCACAGCTTCCAAACCAGCCCTTCTCCTCTGCCAATGCCAGCTGCATGGCTGCCAGCTCTGCAGAGGTGTCTCTGCAGCATTAGCTGTTGTTGCCTCTCAAATGTACAGCTTCCTTCCTGTGCTGAGCCCCTCTCACCTCGCTGCCCAATCACCCTGGAAAGTCCAGAATTAACAAGGGCTTTTGGAACAGGTAGAGGAGCTTAAGCATGGATCAAGAACCAAATTTTTAGATGTGTGACACAATGGAGAGGCCCCCACCACTGCAGGGAGAGAGGCTCGCTTGTGACGGAGATCCACAGAGGTGAGGGAGTTAGACACACCAACACAGCGTGCTGCTGCTTTGGCCAGCCTCTTAGAGCAGCTCTGCTTGGGCCTTGCAGCCTTGAAGTCTCTCCTGAAGTCCTCACCTCAGCAGTGGCTTTTCCAGCTCTAAGAACTAGTGTTCACTTATTATTTAACTCTTAAATTAGAACAGCTGTGCCAGGCAATTCTGAGGAAAGACCCGCCCAGGATACCGTGCAGCCCAAGGGCTGGCACAATCTTCAAAGGTGAGTCGGGGAAGGGACTGAGAATCTCAGCAGAGCTGAGTGACTGGTGAACATAGGTCACCAGAGGCTGGACAAATGTTCATACACATGCCTTAAGTTACTGTCAAGCAGTGGGACATACATTCGGTCCCACCCGACTCCTGCTTGTCTCAGAGGATCTTACCTACCATGTGGTCAGAACTGCCTGAAAGCTTGTGTCACAATGGTTGGGGTCTAAGAATCCCTGGATAGTGGCAGCTTTTATCAGCTTCCTCTTCTCTGTACATGTTATAAGAGCACTACGCACAATTTCTGGTGACAGAATGCACAAAGTGTTTGTCATAAACCGGTGTAGAGGGGATGCCTCTCTGAACCCACACAGATGTACATCGATGGAGCCTGGACTTCATGTTAGATAGAATGGAGATTTAGTTAGGCATGGCAAGAACCTAGGAAGATTAATAATTCAAAACAAATGGGAAGAACCAAACTGAACAGATTCATAATCCATTGGATATAGCAGAAGGTGTGGGGAGGGTCCTGCATGCACCAGTCTTAAGGCCAGAAAAGAGATACCAAGTGCCGTCAGCCCAGCGTGCACTTCGGGGACAGCCCATCCACTGGATGCCTCCTTTTTGCAGAATTACCATTGCCCTGCCAAAGGCGGCACGTGCTCTGTGTCATGCCATCATCCAGCCCAGCTCCAGCCACATCGCAAATGTTCAATTCATGCCTGGGAAAATAGTTGGGTGTGGATGATATAGACATCAAGATGCCACTCACTGCATCTGGAGATCCTGTTTCAAAGGACAGCGGGTTGCCTGTCTGTTTTTAAACACAGGGGTGTTTTAGAGAAAGAAAAACCATTTTTCATTCTCTTTTTTCATTTGGATGCCTCCGATAGTGATATTTCTGGCACCGGCTGGAGGCAGAATACTCTATAAATACAAAGCCATTAAATCGCATGCAGCAGCAACCTGATCAGGGCTGCCTTTTAATTTCCTGACATGAGCTGGCCACTAACCCAATTACCCAGAATCCCCGGAGGAGCCCTCATCCTTCCCAGGAAGCACAAAGCAAGAACCCGAGCATATTGCAGGGATGTCAGCTGAGCTTTCACTGAAATCAAATATCTCTTTGAGAACACATGGTCTGGAAGCAGGGATGGGGGCAGGAGGGAGAGGTTGCTGGAAACACTTTTCTCCATTGAGAGGTTCTTTCACTTGAAAACAGAAATGAAACACCCTCCATTTGGTGATGTTGCTGAAAAGGAGCTCTGCTGTTGATTCAGTTATCTGGATTCTAGTGAAGGATGAAGGGAAACTTACTAAGTGGAAGTAGTTTGAGATTGCCAGTGCTTGGAATCCCTTGTTTAGATAGTAGATAACTGCACCCAATTTATAACGTCACAGAGCCAGGCCTGCCCAGGGTGACAGATTTGTTTCCTTGGGAAACATTTACGACATCATCCACTGGCTGCAGCTGGTAAGGGAAACAGCAAAGTTAGGAGTAAACACTAGGAAAGGTCCACTGGCTACAGAGTTTCCTAATCAGCCAGGGTCTTGAACAGGAGGAGCATGGATTTAAGAGATAGCCACTTGTGATATCTGGAGATTACAGGCTCACCATCTCTGAAGCGGGGACCACCTCCAACATTCACAGAGATGCAGGCACTTAGGCAGCACAAGGGTTATCAGGTAGTTGCACGATCCTGGGAGGCAGGGTATTCCCAAAGACACTGGGGACAGGAGGGAAAGGGGAAGAATTAAGAGGAAGATGACCTGAATGAACTTTGTGGATCTCCTCTGTTCACTTCTCATTCATATTTCTCTACCTGGCAGTGTCAGTATCCACACATTCCAGCAATTACTACATCAGAAATTAGATTGGACAGATAGGAGTCCAAGAGCTTGGGGGATTTTTAACAAAGAATTTGGGTGCCTTGTTGAATTTTAACATGTCCCCTAGCATTTCTTATGGAAATGCATTAGGAGCAAAGGAACAAAGCCTAAGAAATGAATGGTTGTATCTGGGATTACTACACCACAGCAGATACACTTCTGGGAAGAAACAGTTATGAAGATAAAATACATCATATGCCTTTCCTGGATAATTGCCTAACTTCTCTCTTGCTCTTAAAGAGCCTCCCTTTTCTGCATCCAGATCAACATTACCTTCCTCTACTTTCCCTCCTTGCATTTGTAGACTTCACCCTCACCACACAAGAAATAGCTGCTGGGTGACTCCTGAGAGCCAGGACGCTAGGCCAGAGGACAACTTGCCTTCAAAGACATTCAGAATGGGGCAAAGCACCTCGTACAGGGCAGTTTCCTATCCTGGGAATTCCCACTCCTGCTTTTATCACAAGAAACACATGTAGATCTGGGGGACTCCAGAAACATCTTCTGTTTTCTGAAATAAGGTACTCCTGGTCTACCATAGGACACATCCCCAGGGCCCTTTCAGTCTTCGCCCTCTTTCTTGGAAGCCAATCAGTGATGTTTGCAAGAAACTGGACAGAAGCCAGTCACACGTCTCAGAAAGTTACTCTTAGGCCTCAGCCATGAGCAGGACTCCGAGGAGACAAGTCTCAGCACTGTCAGGGAGCAGAAGACAACCGATCTTCAGCAACATAATACACATTATTCCTATTAAGGAGGAAAACAACATTCAAAGGCTGGTGGAATAATGGATGACATCTCAATGCCTGGATGAGATTTTTTTAAGCAGTTATTTTCTTTGCTGTTTGGTTTGCCACTGTCTGATGTGACACATGATTGCACATGCATGACCTTCATGAAAGTGTTAGTGACCCAGCTTTGCTTTCTTTTCAGAACTGTTTATGGTCTATCTGGGTCTCTGCAGATGTGCCAGCACAGAACAGGGAACAACACAGCTTTAGAAACAATACAAGTGGGAATCCATTGAAGAAAAAATTCTGCAGGGCTTCCACAACAGTAAAGGACCAAATGCCCAGACAACAGCCAGTCTACTCTATTTGGTATAGTATGGTTTGGCATGTCGAGTATTGCCACTCCTCCACTTGCCTGTCTGTGATTTCTATCCAAAGATGAGTTCTGTAATGAGAGGCCTTGAACTTCCATTGCACCTTACCTGTTATCCCCATCCCTCTTCCCATGATCTCAGAACATTTCCCTTTCATGAACTGACTGTACTGGGTTTATGTGGCAAGATTTTGGTAGCAGGGGACTGCAGGGGTGGCTTCTGTGAGAAGATACCAGAAGCTGTCCACATGTCAGACAGAGCCAGCTCCAGATGTCTCCAAAACAGACTCACCGCTGGCCAAAGCTGACTCCGTCAGTGATGCTGGTGGTACCTCTGTGACAACATACTCAAGAAAGGGTAAAAAACGCTGTGCAGCAGTTGTGAGAGAGGAGTGAGAAAATGCAAGAGAAACAGCCCTGCAGATACCAAGGTCAGAGAAGAAGGAGGGGAGGAGGTGCTCCAGGTGCCATAGCAGAGATTTGCCTGCAGCCTGTGGAGAAGACCACGGTGAAGCAAATTGTCCCCCAGCAGCCCATGGAGGACCACAGTAGTGCAGATATCCACCCTGCAGCCTGTGGAGGACCCCACACTAGTGCAGGTGGACGTGCCCTGAAGGAAGCTACAGCTTGTGGAGAGCCTATGCTGGAGCAGGCTCCTGGTAGGAGCTGCAGCCCGTGGAAAGGAGCCCATGCAGGAGCGGGTTTTCTGGCAGGAGCAGTGGCTTGTGGGAGACCCACACTGCAGCAGTTTGCTCCTGAAGGACTGTACCCTGTGGAAAGGACCCATGCTGGAGCAGTTCTTGAAGAACTGCAGTCTATGGGAAGGACTCATGTTGGAGAAGTTGATGAAGGACTGTATCCCATGGGAGTGATCCCACACTGGAACAGGGGAACAGCATGAGGAGGAAAGAGCAGCAGAGACAAAATGTTATGAACTGACCACAAACCTCCAGTCCCTATCCACCTGTGCTGCTTGGGGTGAAGAGGAGGCAGACATCATGAGTGAATTGAGCCTGGGAGGAATCAGAAGTGGGAGGAAGGTGGTTTTAGTTTTGTTTTTATTTCTCAATATCCTACTCTCTTATTAACTGGCAATTAATTAAATTAATTTTCCCCAAGTCTAGTTTTGCCCATCACAGTAATTGCTGAGTGATCTCCCTGTCATTATCTCGAGCCACAAGCTTTTTCATCTTATTTTCCCCTCCTGTCCTGCTGAGGAGGGGGAGTAAGAGAGTAACTTGGTGGGCACCTGGGAGCCAGCCAAGGTCAACCCACCACACTGACACACAGAGAAGGACTGACATCACTGTCCTCATCACGGTGCCATTCTGCAAGGTGACACACAGGACTGTGACTTCAGAGAGGCAGCAGAGGTGTGGAGGGCAAGGCTGTGAGGTCATGTTTAACCGGCCAATGTCCAAAATCAAACCTCTGAGCCCACTTACACAAGCCATGTGTCATCTGAAATTACACCTACCTCTTGAAGACAAACAAATTGCTGTAGAACAGAAAGGCCACGGGTGGCTAGAGCGTGAATGGCAAGCGTATATTCTCCACAAAACTGACAAGGTATATTGAGATTTTAAAAGAGACCTGCCAAACCACTGAAATTTCTCTATCCATCACTCTAGACAGCCAGAGAGATCTAGATCTACTTTGTAGAGCCCAGAATCAAAGAGCTACACTTCAGTCATTGTGGGCACAAGACAGTGCCAGGAGCAAAGAGAGGTAATGGGGTGGCCAAAGACAGGGATGCCCAGCACTGAACAATGCGTCTCCTCTGCAAGTTGCAGGGCATGCATTCCTTCAGTGGCCACCCCCACTGGCCAGGGATGTACGTAGATATCATCTTCTCCATTTGGGGTCAGCAGTATCATAGCTTGCTCAGGTTTCCCTGATATTTGCAGAGCAGTGGGGGATGTACTTCTGCTGGTCGAAGGTGTGAAGATGCCCCATCTCCTGAGGCCTTGCAGGCTCTCAAGGCTATGAGCCGCAGAGAGCAGGTTTTCTGGGTCGGTGCCTCTTCACAGGGGCACTGGGACTGGAGTCTGCTGGAATCTTGGACTCCACATTCAGCATCTTCCTATCTGAGCCTGCTAGTGAGGGGCTAATTAATGCTCTCTAGGGGCATGCTCCAGATGGAAGGGGAAAGTGAGAAACAGGCAGCCAGACAGGCCAACACTTCAGACATCTGAGCCAGTTGGGCTCCGTCGGCAGAGCTTTCTGCCTGCTGCGTTCCCCAGTGAGTCTCGCCTGCCCTGCAGCGTCACGCCAGGAGAACCTGAGACAGCAAAGCTCTGGTGTCCGTGCAGTTCCCTCGTTGCAACGCATTGATCGGAGCTCTCTTAAAGAAAGTGGCCTGGATATCTGAGACACCTATTGATTGCTCCATTGGCTCTCTTCCTGCCCTGATCCTCATTCACTCGGCATTGCTTGAATAACCTGCACTTCTGTGTCAGGGGCAGTCTCCCCAGATCTTAAAGGGCTACACTCACAGCTGTTCACCTAGCTGCAGCCCCTGTAGGGAGGAGAGAAGATGCCTGGTGACCCTCATATGCACTCCCCCAGGGGAGAGCCTAAGTCTCTCCTGCAGCATCAAGCTGAGCATTTCAAGCATAAGGCAGAAGCTTGAAGTCATGGCTACCTGTTTTTGCCATCTTTGAATACTGGTGCCTTCTGCCTGAAGAACAGGCTCATGCCACATGTCCAGCAGGCAGGAGCTGGTATGTACATCACGTATGATGACAATAAACAGGAAAATCTTTCCTCCCTTAATAAGAAGAGATCGTGAAGCCCTTAATTAGGTACTAATGGAATATCATACTCTTCTTCTTCAGAGGAAGGACAGTTTCTTTACATAGAAATGTCCCCACTTAAGTTGCCAGCTCAGTGCCAAGGACATCAAGGAGAAACCTGTCAAGAGAAGAATTGGTTTCTAGATCTCGCCTTTAACCACAAGACCATTTTTCTCCAAACTCCTAGTAATCAAGCAGGAGAAAGAACCTGGCTTAGCAACCTTCTGCCATGGATGAATCCAAGGAAGAAGACAGAGGTACACTGAGGCAAAGTAGGAGGGGGAACCATTGAAAGGAAAAAAAAAAATCATAGCTCACTTATCAAGACACATCTTGTCCTAATGAGTGCTTGGAGACTGCAGAATAGGCTATCTGGGGAAACCAAGACATCAGGGATTTTTAAAAACAGTCAAACTCCTAGAAATGTACAGCTAGGAACACTCTTGCCCTGACAGAGAAAAGGGCTGGATGAGCTAATAGGATGACAGATCAGAGATGGAAAAGACCAATGAACCTTTTCTAATTCAAAATCCCTTGTCAATTCTGCATTTTTGAGCAAGTCAAACAATTATGGATTTGTTCTTTCCAGAAACTCCTGGCTCTGTGGAGACCAAAGACTGTAAAACAATTTTTCTCCCTTTTTGGATTTCGCTTTTAAAGATGGGTATTGATTGAATTCTGTATACTAATACTTTGTGCTTCCACCAGGCTTCACATAAAGTTAACTAATCGGTCCTCACAATCCTTTTGCAAAGCAAAGCAGTATGATCCTTATTTCTCAGCTTGGGAAACTGACCAAAAGAAAGAAAAAAAAGAGATGTCTGCCCAACATCACTTGACCACTCTGTGTTAGGACACAGGAGTCCTATTTGCAGACTGCTACTGTAGTCTCCTCTGTTCCTCTTGATATTGTCATGTGTTCTTGCATCCCATTACTATCAATAAATCTTTATACTGTATATTCCACAGCTCTAAATATTATGGGCAGGATCACAGATACACTAACATCACTAGCAAACCACCCTTCCCCAGTGGCTTTAATGGTGCCGAATCAATCCCTACATGAATAACTAAATACACTTCAGCACACAAGCAGCCTTAGAGTCAAATTTCAGTTTGCCATGAGTAGTATCCCATGAGGTTTAGGAGTTCAGGCACAGCATGCTGTGAGTCAACCTACATTGGTTCCCAGCCTAACTCTGGCCTGGAAGGAGTTAACTGTTTTCACACAATTTTGAGGTTAAGCCACAAAACCCTTCTCAGGACGCTGCTCTGGACTGTGCTAAACTCCCAGAACTGGAAGCAGAGGATGCCCTGGCCACACAGTCAGACTCACCAGCGCTGGCTCCTGTGACTCTGCTCCCCCAGCTGCCAGCTCCAAGAGGCTCAACCGCTGGATGTAGGGCAGCACAGATACAGGGAGCCAGCAAGCCTGGACCCAGGCTGCTGCTCTGCAGAGTGACTGGAGCCACATCAGGCTTTTAAGGCTGTTTTATGGGATTCATACAAACAGGCTGGAGTGTGTTACCAACCTGCGCTCCCACTAAAGCCAGTGTCACTAGTGTGGATTGGCGTGTGGGTAAGGGGATAGATCTCCTCCACGAACTACCACATGCAGAGAAGCAGGTTTCCAGTGGTCCCTCTCTAACTCCAAAAGTAGGTGCCTCCCTCCCAGCAGTGGATCAAGATCCTCTGACACCACCACCTCTACACCTAGGTCAGCGAGGGCCAGACTAGACAAGCCTGTATCTCCTCCCCTTGGTAATTGGTGTGCCCTAGCAGGAAGATATTTAACCACAGAAAATACACATCCATCAAAGAACAGAACAGGTTTAACATCTAATCTACATTCTTAACAACACTGGCTGCCATCAACTTGCCTCTCAAGAAATGAGAGAGCCCTAGTGCAAAGCAGTACGCACTCAAGTGACATCATACAATTCATCACTAGTTGCTATGATAGTATGACCTGGAAGTAAGCTGTGTGCTGGCATCTTGGCTCCAGCATACAGGACTTGTGCAGATCGCAACGAGCTGCTCTTCCTTGTGGTTAAACTGAGGGGACCATGGTCTGCCAGGTACAGCAATGCAGAGGGTTACATGCAACGCTTCTCTTGCCTTCCCCCTCCTCCCCTTGATGCCTCTCCCAGAGAGGCCCAAGGGAAACAAAGCTTTAAAGTCAATCCATAAGAATGTGTTTAATTGCCACTGAATTCCCTGTGGTCCACCTTGAATGGACAAGGATTGGGTAGGGGGGTGGGGGAAGGAAAAGCAGCGCAAGAGAGAAGCTGAACACTGCTCAGAAAGTGATGAACAGATCAATAGGCTGAGTACAACGCAGGTTGAGCATGCAGGGCAGGGGACCCAGAGCTCCCAGACAAATCTGTGCTACCCACGATCTTCAGAAAGTCTCCTGAGTGGGAATATGGGCAGACCTTCATCGCACACTGTGCCATAGCTCTGCATTAACTCCATCCTTCCCTTACGAAGCCCAGCCAACACAGTCATGATCGCGCAAGAGCCTCTCTTCCCCAACACTGCAAAATGACCTGGGGGGCAAGAAGAACACCACCCTCCAGCCTGGGGTTCCTTTGGGAAAGGAAACAGTCTGGCACAGCCAGTTTCCTGTTGTTTGTCAAATTTGCAAGTGCTAGAAGTAATATCCTAGCATGAGGGCACTGACTAGAACCACTCTCCTCTCTGGACTGGCCTCTTGGGCACTGTCCATCCTGACTCTTTTACAAAGCCTGTAAAAAGATACCTTTGGAAAGCCAGAGAGGGCAAGCGTGTAGTTAGCCTAGGAGATCCTGCAAGACCTGGGAGTCCCAGGTACTGTTGGGACAGAGAATAATTCTCAGTCTAACTCTGTCTTACCTTCTTTTAGCATCCCCACTTTGAGGCATTTCATGAAGCGACAGGCCTGACAGGACTTGCGCCTCCGTTTCGTGATCTCACATTCATTGGTGGCCGGGCAGCTGTATTCAATATTCCCTGCAATCAAACACAGAGATGGTCACCCAGGAACCACATTCTCCCCACTGACCCAGGGACAGGCTGTAGTGCCCAGATATTCCCACCACCATCAGTCTGTATATGCTATATGTTTGCTCATTCGTTTGCACACACACATACTCTGAGACCACAGCCGGCTGATGATGGCTCTTAGAGAGCCCAGCACTAATTAGAACATGTTTCAGAAAAAAAAGCAATTTTGCTCTCAGTACTGGGAGAAACCTGTCCATCCAAGGGGCTGACTGCAAAGCTGGACTTTCAGGCACCATGTGTCCTCCAGGCACGTCATCATCCCTTGTGCTGCATCCCCTATAACCTGGCCTGTTCCTTGAAGTCTGAGGCTAAGAGTGGGAGCAATTCAGACATTACCAGCATTCCTTTTGCTGCCAGTCTTGCTCCATGTCTGTGGGATGGATGTCACCTGTCCTTTCTTGCCTTGCCTGGGGGGTGAACCAGGGAGCTCAGAGATGGCATTTCCTCCTTTGCTTCCTCCTGCCAGCTGGCATACTCCAGGTAGCAGGGAAGCAGTAGGTCAGGATTGAGAAAGATGGATAAGATGTCCTGTAAAATGAACACAGGCTCTATATGCAAATCTTTCCAGTTTTACCTTATTAGTCCTTGTGCACCTGCCTCTCATCCCTCTGCACAGAACATCAGCATTTCTTTGCTCGTTCCCTTTCATTTATGATCACCTCATAACACCTCACAACACTGCCTCCAAGACAAAACAGAGAAAGAAGCATCCCAAATTTGTTTCTGGTCACATCGTATTTTATCATATGCCAAGAATGTAACTGAAACATGGATTCTAGGGTCTGATACGAGGATGTAAGTGGAATTATGCTTCATCACAGTATAATGAAACAGTTATTTAGTCCTAGAAGACAACAAACAGAAACAGCTGTCTCCATCCTGCCATTCACTTTGGAGGTGATGTTTCTGAAGAGGGCTATTCAATATTTGCTGTGGAGCAGGACTGGAAATCTAAGCTTGACAGTGTTGCATTGACAATGACAATACACTTAAGGCAGTCTAGCTACTGGGTAAATCAGGCAGCTCCGAAACGGTTTTCTAAGCTCTAGTCAGTTCAGAAGAATGGAAAAGTTGGTTTGGTGGTTTAGAGCAGGAAATTGAGATTCAAGAGTACAATCAGATCTGTAAGGAAGAGTGCAGGTAAGAGCTGAGAGAACACACAGTATGGACTTCATATATCATCAGATTAGAAGTAGAGCTTACAATTTCGTAGTACTGGGACAGGACTTGATTTTGGTTCCTACTTCTGTAATGGATTTCTATGTTCTTGTGCAAGACCCTTCCTTCCTCTAAATAAAGACCTACAATCTGATACATACCAGTCTCTGGGGATGGTGATTAGACCTTGGAGCTAACTAAGCAGTTGGAAAGCCCATTGGGAATCTGAGTGGAAAGACGGTGCACAGATTCAAAGGACCATTTGATTTATCTCACTATGCTTGGCCCATGCTGGGTGAAACCCCAGGAGCACACAATCCCCAAAGCCTAAAGGTGATCTGCCTGCTAGTTATGAATCTTCTATCTCTTGTCTCTTGTTTTGTCATAGGACTTGCAACTTGCCTCTAAGCTCCAGTCCAGCCAACCCATTCCTCACCATTGCTCACCTGCCCCCAAAATGCAGTTTGTCTGCAGGAGCAGAGTGTGCTGCACAAGTTGCTTCCACTCAGGCTGTATTTCGTCATTCTGCAGCACCTGAATTTCAATAGCCAACAATGTATCAATGTTCTCAGAGAGCTGGCAATTGAGATTCAAGCTTGATCTCAAGGTAATAAACAAACTCCTGCTCCAGACACAGAGCTCCAGCACATTACAGACCCATGAGTACAGAGGCCCTGATCTCATGATCAGATACATGCTGTGCCCCATGCAGGAACGAACAGAGCAGGAAAAAACCTGGGATAAAGCTCAAACACACTCTCACTTTAGAAGGTTTTGTCTTAGTTTCAATGCCCACCTTTCTCATCAAAGCCAGGAGCAGAGTTCTGGAGAGATGTAGGATTTCTTGTTTTGTGGTCCCAAGGCCAAAAATTAGCCCCCTAAACACAGAGGCACTACACCACGGGCACTGAGCCCTTATAGCAGCAGGAGGCAGTGACAGCCCTCATCTGGCAGCTCAACACCCCTCTAACACTGTGTCAGGCAGATCCCCCAGCTTCCCCATGCCTCCAGCCCATGGACCCCTTAACAAGGAAAGTACTGGAAATGGTCTACAAAACCTACATCACGACTAAATGTGATGGTGTCAGAGTAGGTGGAGGTACTGGTTACCATATACACCCTGTCTGTACAGCTTAAATAAACAGTTCTCAAAGGCACTTCTCTACTGGGATCATGACTGTTAAAGGAGCAGAGCAAGAGGAGGGTGGGCACTGGGCAAGCTCCCCTTCCTGGATGGCAAAGCAGTGGTCACCATGTAGTGCAGCAGCCGTGTGGTTTGCTGGTAAGCACAGGAGAAAAAATACACCCAGCACTGATGGGACATGCCAATCAGCACGCTTATTGTCTCCACATTGAACACAGCTCACGCATGCCTTCCACACACTGTGCCCAGCCTAAAGGAAGAAAGCACCAGCAGCTGCGTCTTACAGCCCTCTCTACAGGCGCAAATGCAAGAGGTGAGGCCTGCTGTACCCTCTTCACACAAGGCAATGCTGCCAAAGTAAATGGAGTTTTATATCAGGCCCCAAAACATGCTCTGTGCTGCATAGATTGAGAGCTACAGCTGGGGGCAATACCTGCCATTACTGCAGGAAACAGGGACATCACCAGGGAAGGCACAATCAGCATTACCCAAGCAGAACTTGTCCAAGAAAAACTATCGTCTCCAAAACTTTAACAAAGTTCTTTGACTTTTTTTTGTGTGTGTGTGTCTCAATTTCTTTTATGGGTCCCGGGGCTGGCTGCCAGCACAGTGAGCTGCTCACAGCTCCCTGTAATTTCTGTAAGTGCCCTGTGATAAAGTGATGAGATTAACTCATCGAAATTCCAGCAGCCTTCCAGCGGCTGGCGGTCACACCATCAGCCCGGTTGCCGGTGCAGGGGGCTCAGAGAGAGCTTCCTCTTCATTGCAGCAGCTGGGGGTGCTGCAAGGCCCCGCACAAGAGCATCAGCACACAAGGGTGCACATGGACAAGTCTGTATGCCAGTATAAAATTTGAGTCAAGTCTCTGTGTGTCGTGAACTGTAGATTACGTGACTCAGAAGGAAAGGGCAGAAAATAGGATAATCTAATAGACAAGGCCTTGCTTTGAACTGTTACTTACTAGAAGTGATTTCCTTGACTTCGACAATATTGACATTCAATCTGAAAAAACTTCTAGGACCTCACTGATGCCACAGCACAAGATTTATCTAAAAAATGATTTCAAAAAAAGAAAGTGGTGAGTGACCAGATCAGAGTTTGGATTTGTTCTAAGCCTTCATATGTCACCTTGGAGGGCAAATCTCTTCTGTGTCCTAGTTTGCTCATCTGCAAAATGAAACAAGCAAGCACCAAACCTACCTTCTGGGGAGATCGTGAGTCTTGATTCATTAAGGTACTTTAAAGCCTTTAGATGAGAGATGCTAAGAAACAGACAAGGACTAATAAAGTGATAGATCATGGGTTTTATGCTGGAGAACTGCAAAATGACCCTATTTTCTGTAAAATTAAACCTTTGATTGTTAAACAGTTTGGAACATCATTTCCAGAGCACACATAATAGGAGTACCTGAAAATTGCACACCAGAGCTTGGTCATTCAAAAGGCCCCATAGTCACCATATCTCTCTGGAAGAGGAGGGACTGGGAAGAGAAGAATGCCTCCCTGAACTTGAGAAGCACAGTAAAGTTCCATGCAGCTCCTGCCTAAGTTACAGACAGTGCTCCTCAGGGGACTTGAGCTCAGAATTAGTACAGCACTGAGAGCACAAGCTGCTCCCTGCTTCCTGATCCTGCCTTTCTATAAAGCCTTTCTACAAGGAAACTCAGGGAAGATTAGATAGAAGTAGCCAAGGAAGTCTTTAAAGGTAAAACATTTTCAGCTTCTGTTTTCGGAAGAAAACCCCCATCTTTCCTCTTTTTCTGGTTTCTTCTTCATTGCTTTTCACCATTCTTTCCCTCTTCTCTCCCTTCCTTGCATACTCTGTCCTGCTCTGCACTGCTGCACACAGATGTATCATCTCTTTCTTTGGGTGGCTCAGAGGGCCAGATGGAGGCAGCTTTTCCTGAGTTTCAGGGAAAATCCCAGATTCAGACATACCTACTATGAAGTTCCAAATGCCGTTCATTCAAGTTATGTCTTTCACCCTAGTGATCTGGCACAGCATGCTGCAGTTGTGACCAACAGTCTGGTGCCACTCTCTGCCAGACCCTGGGGTCTGGGGGCTGAGAGCAGGAATTCCTGGGGAAATCCATCTCATAGGCACCTCAGCTCATGCATTTGTTTCCTTTTAGCCCAATTCTTGTAACAATTGTTACACTGCCCTCACTTTTTTTTTGTGGTTATTGTTGGTTCGTTTTTTGGGTTTGTTTGTTTAATAAGAACTGCTTGCAAAATACTGTAGCCTTAGGAAGGTCCCACTAGGCAGGCAGTATAATGCCTCCATGGTACAGCGATTCTATTCTGCATGACTGGGACAGTCTGCAGGAGAAAGCAACGTGACTTTTCAATAAGACAGTAGCTCTGATGACACTTTCATTTCAGTACCCACAAGCTTTTGTCCTGAATACTTTTCATTTCTGATTCTGAAGATAAATAGATCATTTGGGTGTCTCAGTGAAAAGGGACCTGAAAACTGTAAAAAGGCCTTTGGTGAATGTAGTGCCAGACCAGCAGTTGCTCTGCCCTCCACAAGCACCAGTCTGACCTTCTGCACCAGGACAGGAAACACTGATCATACGCTTGGAGTGGATTCTCTATTACCTTCCACTTAAATTAGTCATTCTAACTGAGCCATCATAGCCTGACTCTTGGTGTGAGGAGAGGTACTTTGTGAAAATCAGAGGAAAACCTCTCCAATGATCTGCGTGAGGTAAGAGGTGTTATTTTTTAAGCCACAGTTTTCAGAGAAAGGGATTCAAATATTGAACCTGTAAATCTGTATTTAGGCACTTGAATAAGCGCTCTGATTTTCAGCAGGGCTATCCTGTGCTTCCAGGAACATGTCCCTGATGTAGGTGTCTGAGTATGTACAAGCATCAGTAGAGGCTCCTATTTTTGTAAAGAAAAAAGAGAGAGAAAAAAGAAAACAACCCCAAAAAACAACAACAACAATCCAACAAAAACCAAAAAAATTGCCACCCTAGTACAAGTGTTTATCACTTGCAGGAAAACGGGACTTTGGAAAAGCAGGTGAGATAAGCCCTAGTGCTTGGATTAATCAAAATTTTACTTCATGCGGCTTATACAGTAAGAAAAGCAGAAATGTGAGGACCAAGGCTTTAGGACTCTTAACGCTATGAGAGGAAAAGGAGGTAGCTATAGGTGTAACACCAGCACTGTTTGCCTCCTCAGGGTGGCACACCTGGCTCCTGCTCCACGAAAGAGGACTTGGACATTTTGCACCACCTCACTCAAATCAGCCTCCTGCTTGCACGAGCACAGAGGAGATGGGCCCTGGGGCTCCCTACTGACAAGAAGTTTGTCTGTAGGGTTTCTGACACTTTACTGAAGGTTCCACAGAAAAGATCCTTCTGCACAGAGTTCTCTGCACAGATGCACTGAGGCAAAAAGAAAACACAAAACTAATAGAGTTGAGTTGCACTGCAGATGGTTTTCTGAATCCAAGTGCTAGAGCTGTGAATAGCAAGCAGCACTCAGGCACTAGATCCAAGGAATACTGCACTTTCCCTTGTTATCCTTCAAAAATTTTTGGAAAGCTCAGAACATCTGGGTTTTTTTGGCTGTGAACTCCCATCTGAAAAGTAGCAGGCATGTTTCTGAGAAGGATAGGACAGGACAGTGCCTGGTTGCTGTGGCCGCTACTATAGGGACACAAAACCTCCCTATCACATCTCACAGGCCTTTTGCTGATCCTGTGGATAGTAATGCTCTTCTGCTCAGGAAAATGAGCAAACTCTTTCAATTGCTCCTCCCTTCCCAAGAGCCACTCTAATCACCATAACGACAACGAGGAAGCCCTAGAAGAATAAGGATTTTATTACAAACCTGTTATAAATCCCTACAAGTCTTCTGAGCTGCTTTATCCACATTTAAAGCCCCTTATTGGTGTAAGGGCATCCCAGCACAGCAGTTGTGTTGCTACACTCACTGAGTTTGAAGCTGGCAAGACTCAAGCTGGGAATCCACAAATGCAGGCACTTTGCCTGATACACAATCTGCCTATTCAGAAGATGATGGTAAATGTGTCTCTTCTCTCTGACTCTCCAATAACCAGTTGTCCCCAATACCACTCCTTGCAAGTCCTGTTGTATCACCTTATAGGTATGAGTTCCAAGCACACAATGAGATGATTCACAAAGATCAGAGAGAAAAATCTTAATTCAGATTTATTTTGCTGAGCTTTAAGCTTTTATTCTATATTAATGGGTCATTTTAGAAATAGCCTTAATTTTCACCATTTGAAGATGAAAAATAGATGAAGGGTAGTCATAGTCATGAATACTTTGAATAATAAAGGACTCATATGGTTACATAGCACTGTTATTAGTTAATATTCAGAACAGGCAAAACTGCCCACCAGTTGTAACGACTGATGAACAAAAGATAATGACGATTTATTTGATTGATATATAATGCTGTATTAAAAGAAGGAATAGAGTAGAGTTAGATTAAGAATTTGTACCCCATAAGAAATCCAGCATTTGTCTTTGTCCTAAATTTGGATGAAAGGATTAGTTAGAATTTCCATGGTACAGAAATTCAAAAAGTTTTCATTCAGAAACATCCAAAACATGTAATCTTTCATGTAACAGACCCGTTCCATTACATTCAACTAATATGAAATTCTTGGTTTCAAATCAGACCTCTCTTAAGCACCAATAGCAGCACACTTCAAGATGCTCGAAACTCAGATTCTCTCCTATCCTCACTAGATTTCATCTTCCACAATATTCACAAAGTCAGGGGATGCCCATAGCACGTGTTTTTATGGAGGACACTCTCATCATGGAGATAAATGCAGACTGCCACTAGAATATAATGGGGATCCAAAGCACAGTTGCCACAAAATACAATGATAGAGAAATAGGATTAAAATTTTGTCAGACAGCCTACGTGACTGAGAAGGCTTCAAGTCAGTTCAGAATTTCTGACTCTGCCTCAAAGCATGGGAAGTCCAGCCCTGGGGTTCAAAATAACATGTTCAGAGAGAAAGGCCTGCAGCCCAGTGGCATGTGCTGTCACCTCACCTCAGGTTTTCACCTTTCCATCTCAAGCATTGCCAGTGCTGCAAAGTGGAAATGACACACAGGTTTCCAGGCCTTGATCCTTCTCTTGGGCCATGTAACACAACATGAGAGAGGTCACAGGTGTGACTCCCCCATAACCTGTGGGACAGGTTAGGATCTGTTGTGTGATCCTGGCTTAGTTCAGCAAAACCAAACACTCCAATTCAGCTTGAAGTGAATCAACATTTTGGATTTTCCTGACTTCTTTTTTTCTCCTATCATCAAAATTTTCCTTGGGGAAATCCAACTTCATAAAAATTCTGCTTTTATTTGGAAAAATCCTACTGGTGGAAAACTCCCACATAGCAATAGTAGTGACCTCAGAGATAACCAGCCATGTCCATGCTGGCTTTCAGCCTACCTTCTCCCCATCACTTGAAAAGCAACAGCCCTCCTGCTGTCCAGGACAGCTTGGCCTTACCTGGCTAAGGGGAAAAGTGAGTTGCAGAGCTGTCAGGCTCGAAAAAGTTCTTCCCACTGCTGTAGCAGCCACAGGGGGAGTGGAGAGGCTATTGCAGGATCCTCCTGCCTCAAGACATGCAGGTTTTACATGAGTTAATGCAGCTAAAAAACCCAATGGGTAGACTGGGGTCATTTGTAGCAGTGGAGGAGGGTAGCTGGAGGGGGCACTTAGCGTGAAGCTCTGCTTCATGACCAGGGGTATCTAGATAGGGCTGCGGTAGTCTAATCATCCAGGACAGATTTAGACCCATTTTGTAACAGCATGCACACCTATTACTTAATAAAGTTACCAAATGTAGATTTGCAGATTAAGTACTCTCATAATAGTCACTACTGTTTCATCTTCCAATACTCAAGCACAGAGAAGTCAAGTTGCTGGTCCAAGACCACAAAAGCCTGATGATGAATTTACCTACTGCATCTCCTGAGCACCTGGGAAATCCCAGGATTATAGCTCCATCTCTGTGCTCAAACCATTGGGTCAACACCATTCCCAGGTATCAGAATCGTGGCAAGTCTTTTGATACTAGCAGGGAATGCAATTGTATAACATACACATCTGCATGCTTTCTGCACACCTACATTGATGTTTGGCAGCCTGGACGAAGATATTCCCACTTCTTCTGTTAGATGCTTAACACATCTACTGAATATAATAGAGTTGCAGGATGAACACCTTTTGGAAATGCGTTTGCCACTCGCCGTCCCTTTTATGTGATCCTTTAACCCTTTTCCCCTGCATACCCAGGGCTGTGCTTGGATATTGCATGCACTGCAGCAGAGCCTTGGGAACGATGCGTTTTCTTGACTCAACTAAATTCTGCAGCCCTATTTGCTGCCCACTCCCCTGGGCTCAGTCTTCAGCTCCATAGCTGAAACTGCTCACCCTCTGGCACAGCACACTCAACTCTCCCACTCTTGGAAATAAATGCATTTTGGTGCCTCAGTCGCCAGCCCAAGCTGATGACAGGGTGAGAGAAATCTCCACTTATTCCTTTCCCCCATTTGTTACACGTTAACAGGCAGTCAATTAGGGAACCACAAGGAGAATATAGCTGTGCCGGGGAGAGGGGGTTGGAAGGAAGGACTCTCCCTTCTTGGGTTTAAGTCAGCTGATGTATCACCCAGGCTGATACAGGCTGCAGGTACTGCCACCCTGCATCATTTTTTTTTATTTTCTCTGAAAACTCTTCAAAAGTTCCTAGGTCTTTTTCTCTCTCTCCAGATGAGGCCTCTCTTCTGCTCTGCCACAGAGGTGCTCCAGTATTGCTCCCATGAGGGGTTAGTTTTTCAGTCTCTTCCTATATAAGGAGCCCTTAGGGCTTTAATTCAGAGTACTACCCTGTCCCTCCTATGGCACCTGAATGTGCCAAAACAAAACACTGGGAATGGGTCCAAGTGGGGAATGGTCCGAAGGAGGGACAGAGTTGGTGCTGACAGTCAGAAGTGCAAGTAAAAGTTCATATTCAATCATAGGAGATTCAGCAATGACAAATCACAGAAACCTTGCCAGGGAACAGGCCAATGCCCTAAAGATGGCCATGCTTTCCACACAGCATAATAAAAGAGGAAGAGTCAGTGGGGCAATACAGAGTGATTATTTCCACAGCTGGATAATAGTAAGCAGAGACATCTAGAATCTAAGGAATTAAGCTAGAAATAGCAAATTCTGCAGAAACCTGGGCTGAACTGCACTCTGTACTGCTCTGTACACTCCAGAGTTGAGCATCCCCAGTGACAGCGTGTAATCAGGCCCATTCAATGAACAAAAATAAAATGAATGCTCTCCCCATATATGCATTTCTTTCATTTCACAGGAGACAAGGAAGTGTTGGTGTGGTGGACTGACCCCAGCCAATAGCCAAGTACACACACAGCTGCTTGCTCACTGGACATCTGTCTCCAGTCAACCCTCCATGGTTGGGTGAACTTAATACGCTTTCCACTGGAAGGTGAATTATCCTGACCTTTTTCCAGTTAGACAGTGTTGGAAGTAAAAGGAGCATCTGTACATCCAGGCATGTTTCCTCACACAGGGCCTGCTTGTGTAAGTACACCCAAGCATCCATCAATATTGGAGCTTGCCTGGATGCACTCCCACTTTCGGCTATACTGTTGTACCTGCATGTCTGCACATCGGCAGCTTACCTTTGGCAGTCAGGACACAGCCTTACGCCTCATACGTGAATTGTACATGCAGGAGCAATGCACTGCTTTTCATCTGCATATGATTTGAGGCGAGGTCTGTATGGAGTCCATGGCTACAAATTAAGACTGGCAGGACAGAGTGAGAACCTCTCTACTCCTTTAACGATGGCATTTTCATCTCAAGGTGCAGACATCTTTAAAGCGATGCCATCTCTTCAAATGGGCCTTAAAAACACCTTCAGAGTGCAAAATTTCCTTTCCAGGCCTCACTCCTCTAGCAGCCCCATTATCAGGGTATCAGTGCCACTAGCGGAGGCAGGAAGATCCACTAGGCCAGATACCCAGATCTGGTAGCCAGCCAGGCTAGGAACTTGGCAAAGGTTCCTACCACCACAAAGCCTAACTTCATGTCCAGGTTGATTTGGAAGGACCAGAGCTGAGCAGGAGGAGAGAGCAAGCGTACAAAAGAATGAAGGGTTAAGTGCATTGCATTTACCCTCCCTTTCCCCCTTTTATATGACATGGAAACACTGCAGTCTCAGCAAAGTCTGGGGCTGCCTCCCTTTTTTGCTATGGAGTGAATGTCTCAGTTTCCCTCCCTTCCCACCATACCTTGAATAGTCCTCTTGAAGAAGGCTTTGCATGCCTCACAAGAAGCCACGCCGTAGTGGTACCCAGAAGCAATGTCCCCGCACACCAGGCACAGCCGCTTGGGGATTGCATTGAGCATGTACTCGCACTTGGTGGGCGAGTCCTCCATGATGGCGCTGGCACAGTCGTCGTAACGTTTACGGCAGGGTCACCCAACAATGAACATACCATTAGAAAATTACCATTGAACATGGGGGGCGAGTCTAGGCCATTGGGGTGGCCACCCATGGCGATGCCGTAGCCACCGCTAGCGTCGGAGGAGCCGCTTGGGCTGTGATGGCTGATGGCGTCGATGCCAGAAGATGGGCTGGAGGGCTCAGTCTTGATGAAGGACCCACAGCTGGAGGCGAGGTGCCGCTCCTCTGTGGCCATTCTGCCGAGCAGCCTGCAGGGAGAGAGCAAAGGCACTCAGTGGCCTCCTGGCCAAATCCAGCTCCAGGCTGGTCAAAAGAGAGCCCTCCTTTCCCCACCTCAGTTCAATTCCAGTTGGTTTAGGCAGTTCAACCCCACCCAGGTCCTCCTCCTTCAGGAATATTAGTACAACTCACTAAAAACAGCCCACCTACTCCCCACAAACTCACACTACAATAAAGACAAGGCTATTCATGTAGATCATAATTTCAGGCTATTCACAGGCTGCAGTGCTGGAAAGGGGCATCAGTGCTGATGAGGCACAACCTACCCAGAGCACTGTCTGCCCCTGGGACAGCAGAAAGAAATAAGCCTGTCTGTGGCAGGCCAGGTGAAAAAGACCTTTGGTTAGTTCAGGATGTGCTGCCCTGGCTCTAAGCAAAAAGTTCACTAGCAGACGCCGCAGAAAGGACCTGCTCAGATTGGATTTTTATTTGTAATACAGAAGTCTTTGATTAATTTTCATGTTGGATTCTTTCCCCACCGCTTCACTATCATCACTAAAAGGGGAGCTTAGAAACTGAAGGAAAATCATCTGATCAAAAGTTTCCTCCAGCTTAATCTTAAATCTTAATCTTTCTTCTATTTACTAGTATGGAGGTTTTCCATGGAGACACTTCTCTTAAATTCCCACTTCTTAGAGAGAGTGTTATGCTCTTAAATATGTGGAAAGGACTGCATCTTTAGAAATCTGCAAGCTCTTCTAATTTAATTTAGTCACAGATAGTCTTACTTCTTATATAAATGTTCGATCTTTTTTTAGAGCACTGCTAATTTTTATGATATCTTACGGCAAGGAGTTCCAGGGATTACCTGTGCAGTATATGAACAAACAAAAAAATCCCACTTTTATTTGCCTATACTGTATTAGCAGCCTTTCATGCTCCCTGGACATCTCCTGACCCTCCTTCTCAGGAAATGTTCTTTCGCCATGTTCTCCTCATTCAGCTCTTCATTACCTATATAATTGTTCTTCACGCAGAAGTTTTTGCAGACCTCTTATCTGCTTCATCATCCATCTCTGAACTTCCTCTTGTCTGGCTATTTCTGTTCAGTCCAGAACAGAGTTCAATGAGCCAGCTCCTTAGCAGCGTGAAACTGGCACCGCTCCATCGCTTCTCCAGTGAAAGGTCTGGACAGTAGTCAAGACAAAGGCACGCCATCAATTACCTACTGACGTTACCATATTTTCAATGTTATTTTCAGCCTATCTAACTCCTTACATTGTTTGCTTTTTTTTTCCTCTTTAAATTAAAACCTAAATTGTTACCATTTCTTCAACAGAGAATATCAGCAAGTTACTTATTGCAATCCTCAGATCTTTTCCTGAGTTGCTACAGTTAATTTAGAATCCATTAAGAAGTATGAAAAATCAAATTAATGCCTTCTGGTGTGCAATATTTTGCAATAGTCAACAGTGTATTTCATCTACCACTGCGCTGTCCATGCACCCAGCTTTATTAGGATCCTCTGGAGCTCTTCAGTCTTCCTTGATAATTTGATGTCATCTGCACAGTCTCATTGTTCACCCACTTCCCAGATCATTAACACATGGATCAAACACCACAACACTGATCGTTGTGGGTGATTCGTGTTAACCTTTATCATGCTGAAAATTGACTTTTCTTTCTTTTCTGGGCAGGGTATGTCTACCCTTTCTTTTCTGTCTCAGACACTTTTTAATTGATAATAGTATTAACCTGAGAGGTTAACTTTTCCCTTCAGCAAGATAATTTGTCAAAGGCTTTTAAGAAAACCTAAATACATTCATTTTCCTGATGACATGTCCAAAGAATTCTGACTGACTGGGGATTCTTGACTTTTCTTCTTGGAAGCTCTGCTGGTTTAAAGTTACCATACCATGGTCATGTGGGTAGTTTCTATTTCAGTTTCAGCCTATTTACCTGGTATTTGTGGCAACTCCTTCTGCCAGGAGGTCAAACCCGTCAGGGGACAGGACAAAACATTCTGTGATACAGCAAGGCTGGAGTGCACACATATATATATCTCTCTCACATCTGTGTGTCTTTTGATATAAATGCACGTTTGATATGCAGCAGCTTCACAGTGCTGCATCCTTATGATCTCATTTGACAAAAGTATCTCCTAATTTTCCCTTCTCTATTTCATCCTCGATGTTTGACCTCATCTCCTATCTCTGGAATCGATCAGCCAAGTTTGTTATTTGGCAAGACTGTTGACCTTGAGAGTATGGGCAGGCATCTCACGTTCCTCAGCTGCTTTGCCTGGTGTTACTTGAGAGGAATCAAGAGTTTGGTCCCTCTTGGAGACAGTGTGATGAGTTGATGAATGCCCATGCTTTGCCCAGAAGGTCACACTGAACTAGAGGCCATGGAGCAGTAGCAGAAATAATTGCTGCAGGTGCATTCATCTTTAATCCCGCAGGGCACCTAGATGGATTGCAGATCTCCTAGTGTAATGCCAGCTAACTGTGTGGAGGAAGATGAAGCTTTGCTATCTGAGACCAGATCTTAGCATCTCACAGCAAAGCTGAAGGCTGCTGTGCTGGCCAGATTCTGGAACCTTTCACTACCTGAGAAGTGTGTTTGTAGTAAAATCTAAAGATCACTGGGCACAGTAACATGAGATTAGGGACAAAATGGAAGGCAAAACCATCTCCAAAGACTAACTCACTTCTCAACTCACAACCTCAATTAAGGAGCCTTCCTCCCCAAGACAGGCAAACAGTGACTGTCTGATGGCAAATTAAGGATAGCAACAAACCCCCTACATCCTTACAGCTGAGGACGCTCCTGTTCTCTTCCAGGAGACAGTAATACGTAGGGAGTTCTGGTTAGATGTGAACACACGCTTTAGAGGCAAAAGTCCTTTAACACCAAGACAGATCAAAGATCATAGCTAAGGCAACTCCAGCCATTCCAGAGCCTGTGCTTTGCTTTTCTGGACTCTGGAACAACTTGCATAGTTGATTACTGCTGGCCAGCACACACTGAGTTAAGCCTCACTAGCTCTGATTTTCTGCAAGTCTCATGGAGATCCCGTGGTGATTTTTAAACAGACTCAGAGTGTCCCCTGGCAATGAAATACAACATCTTGAACTTCAACAAGAACAGCTAAATGTTTTTTGCAAAGAGTTCAAAGTGATGAACAGCCATTTTGCTCAGCTCTAGTTACCTTAATAGGAAAGTAAAAGGAGAGAGACTTGATCCAACTCTCCTCCTTGCTGGCACAGGAAACTCTGTTACTATTTCTGTGCCCATGTAACAGGCTTAGAGGTTCTAAACATTTCGTTCTTTTCACCTTTCCTCATCACAGTTCATTCCCTCTAATCCCTTCAGCATCTTTGTAGCCCTTCTCTGGATTTGTTCCAACTTGCCTGGGTCTCTCTTGCAGCAAGGTGCCCCGAATCGCACCGTGCGGTGCCACAGCAGTACAGGGGAGAGTCACTCTGGAAAGCACACAGCCGGGCAGACATATGGAGCAACTGAGCAGTAGTTTTGCTAGACATCAGGTTGCACATCAGCTCACATAATTTGATAGGCACTGTCTCACTGGGACCTCTCTGACCATAAGCTGCTTTTGCCACCGTGCTCTGCCCAACATAAAATTTGGAGATTCTCCTTGTTCCAAAGTAGATCCATTATCATCCTTAAACCACACACTCCTAATTGCCACTTGTTTTAACAAAGTCTGTTAATAGTAATTTTTTTCAGCCTAGCTCTTCTTTTTTCTGCTGTGATTTTTTTTCTAGCATCTTTCAGGTCTGTCAACTGTAAATTTGAGAACTATGCCTTTTACATTTTCTTCCAGATCACTAATGAATATTTAAAACCAAAACACTGCCCTTTTGGACACCACCTTTGCAGAAGGATAAAGAATGTCTCTAACCCTTCTGTTTACACTCTGTCAGCTAATCCATGATTCATTTCACAGGATTTGTATCAAAACCAATTTGATCTAATTTCCCTAATAAGATCTTGCACAGCTTTGTGTTCAAAAGCCCACACATGGTCCAGAGACAGTCTATCCACTGCATTCCTTTTGCCCACTAATTATCTAATTGTATCAAGAAAGGTTACTGTCTGCTGTATTCCTGTTTCATAAACCCACTGCTGTTTATCACTAACGATGTTGTTAGCCTTTACGTGCCTGTAACTGCCCTCAGACAAACATGCTCCAATCTCAGTGATTCAAGATGTAAATACACAGGTTTAGACCAAGTTGAGATTGCGCTTTAGGTTTTTATTCATTAGTGTTCTCTCCCTCGGGCAGGGTTAATGTTACAACAGGGTTAATGTTGGGTCAATGTTACAAGTTTTTCCAATTCTTCTCCAGCCTTTCATCTTTTGCTGTTTCTCTACAATGGCTGGACTGCTTATGAGTTTAATGCTCTCTTGAGAACAGCAGCAGTGATAAGAGAGGGAAATACTGCTAAATAGACAGGACCAGAAAGGGACAAAAGATTAGTGTTATAAAATCAAGGCAGTAAATATTGCCCCCATTTTTTTTTTCTTTTAAACTCCAAGGATTACAAGTTCAGGATCGATGCAGATAAGGCTATTTTATTGCACATCCTTTGAGGTTATTTTTGCCAGAAAGAGTCATTTGTAGCTATGTTCACCTCTTTACCCCACTTCTGGATATGAAAATTACAGGAATTCAGTACTCTTTGTCTACAAGTTTTCACCTGACTCAAGAGAAAGCAAGGCCCACCACTCACACCTACTTAGCAAGACAAACAGAACAGTGTCCACCTTTGTAACAGAAGGTAACTTTCCTCCACCAGAATAATTCTCTATCGGCAAAAGGTATCCACAGTTTAGTGACTTAATACCATCTGAACATCTAAGTGCTGATGCAAACCCAAGTATTTGACCCTGTACCTTCTCCATGCAGCACTCCCTATTCCAAATTGGATCAAGGCAAGTTCAGAGGCAACACTCCTGAGCTTCTTTAGTGGCTGATGCTCATTATGTGATCTTCAACAGGAAAGGCAGGAATAGCTCAGTGCTATACTCCAGTTTCCTGGAGAAAGGTAAGGAGTGGGCATCAGAAGTTCTGCCATGTAGGCCAGTCTCTTCACCAGTGTTTTCTAACAAAACCACTAACTCACCAACCCAACATGTTGGAGATTTCCAACAGTAAGACTGAAATTGTCACTAAAATGAATGCTGAAATATAGCTGTTGGACTAGTATCAGCTGAGGGAAGAGGAGAGAGGAAGAACACTCAGGCCCTCCTTGGGCAAAACTTTCTCTATTCTGGGCACAAGGAGAAATGTAAAAGTCATAAATAGGCTTTTTTGGTGTGGTTCTCACAGCTGGATGTGGATTCCAGAGAGAATGAAATCTTAATTTCTTAAAGTCCTTAAAGACCATAAAATTGAAAACACCTGCAGGCGAGATGCCTGTACAGCTTGTAAATTCCAGGTGCCCTATGGCTGTGCTTGTGAAACTGCACTTTAGACCTGAAGTCCATGAATAGGGAGTCCTCACAGTAGATTCAAGTTTTACTGACAAGACCCGAGAAGACTGTCAGTATAAACCTGCTCCCTTCAGGCCTCAGCTTGTGACAAAAGCACAATTTGGACTGCACAGACATTTTTAAACCAACTATGAAAGACCAAAGAAGCTTTAATCTGCAGAAACACCAATTATTTAAACAGAGATAAAACATCCAATCTCTTCTTCGTACAGGCCTATTTTTGCTATCAGTATTTGTGCCCAGATGACATAAACCTGCACTGTGTGTGTAAATGAGATGTGCATATCATGCAGTGATGCCATTTGGGCAACACAGACTTTGTGTTCTTTGTGGGCCACATGAGAGAGCTTTGCAGCCCACAGCTGGCTGACAAACAATATAGATCAGCTTCTCGAATACTGTCTGCAACTCCAGTAATGAGCCAAATTTTGTCAGGTCGGGTTTTTTTAGATACAGGAGACAGAAATAAATAATGTTTTCCAAGTGGCAGGCTACACATGACAGCTGCAATAACAACCAGTGTAATTTTAGGTCACATATGCAAAGAGTTAATGTCATGGAGCCGAGATGCCCACACCTGTTGGGTGACCTGCTCTTACCATGGACAGCTCACACTCACACTCCCACCCCTGCCTCTCTGCTTTGACGACACCCACCATGGTGCCAGGAAAGCAAGGGCTCAGCACACCCACTGGTTGCTCCTGCTGTTCTACTGAATATGGACTTCAAATGAGAGACATGTCATCTAAAGACTCCTCATCTTTACTAACAGCTCTTCTCTACACAGGAGTCCAAGAATAATGGGATCTGCTGATGTGCCACTTTACTCCTGTACAGTGGGTAACTGTGGATAACTCAGCCATACCAGCCACAGTCCAGGAAGCTTTTCTGGGCTTATTCTGTCATATAAGAACATATCCTGTTCCCAGGGCAAACTTAATTTCTCTCTGGAGGCAGGCAACATCTTGGGTAGTACATGCATGATGGGCATGATCATAAACATAAACCGCCAAGTTACCAGTGCATAGGCTTTGGAGGTTTTTTGTTTAAATCACAGTATTTTGCATTGCTATTGTCCCAGTTTCAGCTGGGATAGAGTTAATTTTCATTCTAGTAGACAATATAGTGCTGTGTTTTGGTTTTAGATTGAGAATAGTGTTGATAACACACTGATGTTTTAGTTGTTGCTAAGTACTGCTTACTGCAAGTCAAGGACTTTTCAGTTTCCCGTGCTCTGCCAGTGAGGAGGTGCACAAGAAGCTGGGAAGGAGCACAGCCAGGAGAGCTGACCCGAACCAGCCAAAGGGATATTCCATAGCATAGAACATCATGCTCAGTATATAAATTGGTGGAGTTGGTCGCGACGTGCCAATCACTGCTTGGGGATGGGCTGGGCATTGGTCAGCAGATGGTGAGCAATTCTATAGTGCATCACTTGTTTGGTTTTTTTTCTTGGGTTTTATTGTTCTCTCTCTTTTTTATCTCCCTTTTCATTACCATTATTATATTATTATTATATTTTTTTAAATGTCAATTATTAAACTGTTCTTATC